>NC_037343.1:44704384-45005235 GCF_002263795.3 Bos taurus | reverse complement strand
TACACCCACTTAAGAGCCCCCCTGAGGCAACTTAGAAAATCTGCTCAGCCCCAGCTTCTGGTCTTAGACAATCATTAGGAGAAGGAGAACATGTGGCATCTCTACACAGTTCAGCAGGAATGAACTAAGAGAATGGGCCTGCTAATCTGCAGGTTTATCACTTGTCCCCACACTTCAATGTAGAATTACCTTTGACTGACAGGATGGGAAAGTCCAGCTTGGAGGACTTGGAACATCCCATTATTTAACTTCATGACATCATAACTCCACTCTCAAAAGCGCCAAACATTAACTTCAATGAACTTTGTTAGTGAACTTTAAGAATTGCTAAGTCACTTCAGTCGTGTCCGACTCTGTGTGACCCCATAGACGGCAGCCCACCAGGCTTCCCCATCCCTGGGATTCTCCAGGCAAGAACACTGGAGTGGGTTGCCATTTCCTTCTCCAATGCATGGAAGTGAAAAGTGAAAGTGAAGTCGCTCATCATGTCCGACCCTCAGTGACCCCATGGACTGCAGCCTTCCATGCTCCTCCATCCATGGGATTTTCCAGGCAAGAGTACTGGAGTGGGGTGCCATTGCCTTCTCCGAACTTTAATAGTCTCTTATGAAAGTGTGGAATATAACTGTCACAACCTGCTGACTGAAAACCGCTGGCTTACACTGGTACTAAAGCACCTACATCCTAACACAGTAACAAGAGTAGGGATCCTCTCCTGGGAACTCAGGCAATCACTTCCTCAGTGATTCACACAGGGCAGTAAATAAAGAAGCAAGTGTTAGCTGCTCCAGACAACAGCAGAGATACAAGGTTACAGACTAAAACCAGACAAGAGGGAGGCTGGCCTGATCTGTACCATTTAAAAATTCTTGTCACATGTGATCAGAAAAGCTGATGTTACAACCAGATACTCTGAAGACATTTTCTTTGCTCCCTCTAGTGACAGGAACCAGCACAGCTCTGTACACCTCTACTCAACTGTTTGAAAATGTGCTAATAAAGCACTCAGGTTGTCTGCGTTTCAGTCCCATGACTTAATTTCTAAGGAGTCCCAGCTAAACTTCATGTCTCACTCCCTTGGTAGGAGTGAGAACGGAACGTGGTTAGTGCTCCCACATAACAGGGTTAACAACTGGCCATCAACATGTCAATCACGGGCTTACTTCTCAAATGAGGAAACTACCACAACCACCTCAACAACAATCTAAAAGCGAACCCAAAGCCGTCCCTGGTAAGCCCCGCTTCTGCACACTCTCTCCAGGGCCTGCCTCCCTGCCAGCAGCTCCTCAGAGCTTTCCCACCAGCCGTCAGGTTCTCGATCTAGCACCTCCCATTTCCAGTATTCCCAGCAAGTCTAGGTCCACTGTGGTCTTGGGCCTATGCAGCGCTTCAGAGGAACCAGAGTGGGCAATGTCGCTCCTGAACAGTTCTAACTATATTTTAGAATTCAACACACCCACTCGCTAAAGTCAAATCAAAAGGAATTACACACACACAGAGTTGAATGAATATCACCAATACCTGGCACAGTATAATGACTGAGTTGACTGGTCATTAAATAACTTTAATGATGCCCTGTGGACCCTCCTTTCAGAGTCCCTGGCAGATTGCTTGCCCTTTGCCCAGATTAAAGAGTCAGGTGCCCCAGAAAGCCTCGGGTAAAAGTACAGCTCCTGGTAAGTCAAAAAACATACAAGGAAGATCTAAACAAATTGCTAAAAATCAAGTGGTAGTGGGACAGGTCTCCTAGACAAATGTTAAAACTTGCTTCACGTTAATTCACAAAGGAAGTGCAGGAATTCCATGGATGCCAAAAGGAACCTTAAGAATATCAGATAAGGTTGTACTTCTAGGTCCTGGTGGCAACACAACACAACACAAACTATGGCCTGAGGAAGCCTGAGCAGCTACTGCGTGAGCTTTTCTCTCTAAAAGGGAAGATTTCCACCCCAAAAATCCTGGTTCAGAGGAGTCAAAGAAATGCAAAGCAGCAGCAGGTTTCAAGCCTCTAACCAGCAAAGCCAAGGAATTTTTTTGAATTTAATCTGCACTTCTGTCCCAACTGGTCAATGCCAGCATATTTGAGAAAACTTGTGATACTATAGTTAGCTAATCTCTCCTTAAAAATTATTCTTGAGTTAGAAAGACAGAAAAAAAAAATTCTGTTGTGTCCTGAGTAAATCTTGAGAAAACAGAGGCAAGAAAACGTCCCAGTAAGCTTTCTAATTCCAAGCCAAGATTTACTTCCCACATTTGGGATTACTACTCCTGAGCTCCCCTTAGTTCCTGAAACACTGTCCCACAAAGATGCTAAAGCTGCACAAGCAAGTCCTCCCCCGCCACAGGACTAGACTCTGAAACACACACAAGGCAGAGCTCCCAAGAGCCAGTTTCCTTTCTGGAGGCAGCAAACTGAGCAGTGGCCCCAAATTCTTAGGGCTGAATTTTCAAAAGTAAAGTTTACTTCAGAGACATTACACAGAGAACAAGGTTTTTGAAACCTACAGAGGGGCCCGGCAGGCCACAGGTCCATGGGGTCGCAAAGACTCAGACACAACTAAGCAACTTAACAACGCTATCCTTTCCAGTGACAGGGACACACTCTATTTTCTTGGGTTCCAAAATCACTGTGGACAGTGACTGCAGCCGTGACATGAAAAGATGCTTGCTCCCTGAAAGAAAAGATATGACAAACCTAGACAGTGTATTAAAAAACAGAGGCATTACTTTGCCAACAAAGGTCCATATAGTCAAAGCTATGGTTTTTCCATTAGTCATGTACGGGTGTGAAGAGATGGACCATAAAGAAGGCTAAGCATCAAAAAATGATGTGGTGTTGGAAAAGACTTTTGAGAGTCCCGTGGACTGCAAGATCAAACCAGTTAATCCTAAGGAAATCAACTCTGCATATTCACTGGAAGGATGAATGCTGAAACTCTGAAGCTCCAATAACTTTGGCCACCTGATAAGAAGAGCCCACTCACTGGAAAACACCCTGATGCTGGGAAAGATAGAAGGCAGTAGGAGAAGGACATGAGGGAGGGCAAGATGGATGGATGGCATCACCGACTCAATGGACAACAGTTTGAGCAAACTCCAGAAGATGGGGAAGGACAGGAAAACCTGGCGTGCTGCAGTCCGTAGGGTCACAAAGAGTCGGACGTGACTGAGCAACTGAACAACAATCCTTTGCAGGGCAGCCTGCAACTCAGGACAAAGGAAACAGTGTGGAGAAATGTTTCATAATGTGACCTGAAGGGACTGCCACCAAAGTTAGGAAAGGGAGTAAGGATAGCCCAAAATGCAAATGGACCTAGAGACCCAATCTGATGCAATTTCATTCCAAATGCCAAGGGGTGAGGGACTTGGCACACCAAACGTCAATAATTATTCTAAAGCCGGACAGTGAGGTGCTGGTCCAGAGGCAAATAGACCAGTGGAGTCCAGAAATGGACTCATGCACTTCTGGAAATTTCATTTCTGACACAGTGAGCAATATAAATTAGTGGAGAAGGGCTGAACTTCTCAAAAGGTGTACTGGGACACCTGGTTATGTGCATTAAAAAAAAATAATAAAAGTTGTCCCCTAACATGTACAATAACCAATTCCAGGGGATTAAAGACATATAAAAAGCAAAATTATAAACTTGTGCATAAATTATATAAAACTCTTAAAAGACAATAAATATAGAAGACTACCTATAAACAAAGAAAAAGATTCCTTATATACAAGCTCAAAACATAAAGACCGATAAATTTAATTACATAAAAATTTAAAACATATAGTTCTATAATAAAGAACATAAGTCATAAACTAGAAGTATATTTGCAACACAGACTTTTTAAATTATAAGGTGTATCTAGAACTCTTCCAAATCAAAAAGAAAAATTCAATTGGAAAATGAGGGCCTTCACGGAAGAGGAAACAAATGATTAATAAATGCATGACATGGTGCCCAATAGCAGTACTAATCAGGAAAATACAAATTAAAACTACACTGAGATATTTTAAACTCACAATATTAGCAAACATTTTAATGCCTGACTCTATCAAAGCGTTGGCAAGGATGTGGAATTACTGGAACTCATATACAGCTGGAAATAACTGGCTTTAGTGAAAGGGAAAATCGGCACGCCTATTACCCAGACATTCGATTCCTAGGTATCCCTAAAGAATTCCTTTTACACACATACCAGGAGACACGGACAGCGAAGTATATGCAAGAACAAAAAAATCAGGAACAAACTGAAATGTTCATCAACAGCTGAAGAGTGAAACATGTTATGTTCATACAATGCTGGGAAATCGTATAGAACTACTGACATGGGAGAACCCCAGGACAGAGGTGAACGAAAAGAACAAGGTGCAGAAGTATCTTCTTCTTCATGAGTCCACTTACACACGGTGCAGAGAGCATGCAAAACACATATTGTGGAAGGACACAGTATCTGAGGCAAAACCATGAAGAAAAGGAAGGGGATTCTAACAGACTGCTCAGGACCTGGTCGCCTCTGGGGAGAGGGGGAGGAGAACTGGACTGGGGAGGGACCGCTCCCGTGTCCATCAGCTTTGTGGGAGTTCACAGGAATGCACACGTTCTGATTTTTATACCTAGCATGTATTTTATGGAGATTCTTTGGTAACTCCTCAATATCAAATAGAACAAAAGTTACCCAGAAGATTGTGAATCACTCCAACACTGCCAGATTAGAAAGGTTTCTCATCCTGTTTCTAAGACAGCAGGGTGAGGCCTCACCTGCTTAGCACTGCTCAGAGCTCCTCCTCTGCCTGCTCCCGCTTCCCGTCCCCAAAGGCCCTTCCACACTAAGGATGCTGTAAGAGGTGGGCCTGGGGTCTGAGACCTCTCCTTCTCTTATTCCCCCCAGTGTCAGATTTGTTTCCCTGAGTGTTGTCATGTCTTAAGGAAAGTTCAGTGCTTATAAAACCACACTCCTTAGAAACCAGGTGAGAGCTGGGAGGAGGACATGAGGGCCCTCTCCCCTAGGTTAGTCTTTAAAATGATACATATCGGCTTACAGTAAGTAGAGCTGTGCTTCTAGATAAGGCCCCAAATGACTACTCTGCAGCTGTCAACAGTTTCCCAATTAGTCTACAGGACAAATAGCCTCAAGTGGCATAAAGAATATGTCTGTGACCTCAAGTCAACCCAGAAATGTTTGTGCAAAACCTGGAAAACTCAACATGCACCTGGAGGGATAAGCTTCTAGACCCTCACCCCCAGCATTTGCCGGGTGAGGTGTATCATGCCCTGCTCTTCACTCCCAGACCATTCAGAAACCTCGCCATCCCATTCACTTATTGAAGGTACTGTTTTCTGGCTCAGTGGCTACACCTACTCTAGTGAAGCCCAGCATGGCAGACAGGCACACAAGGGCCAGGCTGCTGCCCGGCTTCTCAATGTCCACTCTTGACCTGCTCCAACCCATTTTCCATCCTGCATCTTATAAATAAAAAGGGGAAAACTCCAAATCTGAGGTCAATTCCCTGTTTAAAATTCTTTAATGGCTTATCATGTTTCTTAGCATAAAAACCTAACAAAGAGTTCAAGAGCAGGGAATATGAAGCCAGACTGCCTGAGATCAGTTCTTGACCATGCCACTTTATAAACATGGACAAGTTACCTGGCCTCTTGCCTGGGAGGGCCATGAATCAATGCATGTAAAGGACCAAGAGGACTTCCTGGTGGCTCAGCAGTAAAGAATCTGCCTTCAATGTACGAGATGCAGGTTCGCTCCCTGGGTGGGCAAGATCCTCTGGAAAAGGAAATGGCAACCCACTCTAGTATTCTTGCCTGGGAAATCCCAAGGACAGAGGAGCCTGGTGGACTAAGGTCC
Organism: Bos taurus; assembly: GCF_002263795.3. NCBI lineage: Eukaryota > Metazoa > Chordata > Mammalia > Artiodactyla > Bovidae > Bos > Bos taurus. Next base: position 44,999,379 of record NC_037343.1, on the reverse strand, counting down.
ACAGGGTTGCCCAAGAGTTGGACACGACTTAGCAACTAAACAATGACAACAAAGGACCAAGAAGCGCCTAGCACCTCAGAGGCCCTCGGGACACACTACTCTTACTGCCAGGTTGGCAAGGTCGCTGTCATCTGACCCCTCTCCCATCATTACTATTACTCCCTTCCATTCTCGTTTTTGCTCAAGGCACCACCACTATATCTTTGTTCTTGAAGATCCACCTGAGTTCCAAGTTGACCCTATCCGAGTGCTTCTGTATCAAAAAAAAGCTAGTCCTTTGGCTTGAGTGGGCTCTTCTGATTTCATCCTTCCCTCTTCATCCCTGGGTTGGGAAGATCCCCTGGAGAAGGGAAAGGCTACCTACTCCAATATTCTGGCTTAGAGAATTCTATGGACTGTATAGTCCATGGGGTCACAAAGAGTGAGATACGACTGAGTGACTTTCACTTTCACTCTTCATCCCTGGGGTCCTAATTTAAATGAAACATCTTCAGACATATCTTCCCTGAAGTCAGGTCACTCTGTTATATTTCTACTACTTTTCCTTTGTAGGACATATCAGTATTTATACTTATATACTTAAAGGATTATTTCACTAAGTTGTCTTCTTACAGATTTAAAATTCCATGGAATGGGGGACACACCTTTTAGAGTGCTATACTTCTTGCATCTAACGTAACGTTCAGTATTCTACATATCATCAATAAATACTTGCAAAATGAATGAGTGTAAGAGACTCTAATGTCAATTTGACTTATCTTTTAAGAAATAACCTAAAAAATATGCTTAAGAAGGTAAAAGTTAAGCGTAATGCTTCATTTTTTGAGATTAAAAAAAAAAAAGTTGAGTTGATATAAGAAAGAAAATTTGGCAAAATATCAAACAATTGAAAAATCCAAAGTCCAATCTAACCAAATCCTTTATCCTTTTAGTATGATATTTTCCCCAGCGTGGATACTGAATATATGTAACCAGCTGAGAAAGCACCATTTTGCCCTCCTCCCTGGGTCTCATTTTTCTTTTCTAGCTTTCTGAAAATCCAGCAAAGATAAAAACATTGGCTCTTTCCTATCAACACTCAATACCTCCTCTGACCACCATACACATCATCCCTATGCTTCCTTTCAGGTCAGTAGCTTTAATTATGGACCCAAATTATCAACAATTCCACCCACCAGCAGTGGAGGCCATCTCTAAGGTATGTGGTGACCCTACAGAGTTAGGGGCATGTTAATAAGCCAGAATGCAAAGAGGAAGGCTGTGGTGAAACATTTTCATCACGCGCTCCATCCTCTCTGAAAAGTTAGCCCTTTGTGAAGCAGCTGTCTGACCAATGCAATGATGTGCATAGACACGGCTGTGGAGAGTGTGACGTGCCATCTCAATGATCATTTTAAAGGACCTTTACTTCATAGAAAATAACATAAGAATCCTAAACTGTGTAGCACATGGACAAAAACAACAGTTTGATATCACCTAGTGAAGAGACGCTACCCACTACACCCAATGAGGATGTACACTAAGAAAACGGAATGACATTTATCATGAAGTACGAGACGGAGCACGTGGGGGGCTTGTTCAGAAGAAGGAAGGGGAGACACTCAGACAGGACCTCCACAGGATTGGCCCCTCTGTGACCACTCAGCCCCCCAAGACAACACTGCTTTGCCAGAAACTGTCCTATACTTGGTGCTGCTTTATCTTACTTTTCCAGGCATTTCTGTGAACTTTTTTAGTCTTAAGCCTTTTCCTTAATTCACCAGTTGTTCTGGAAGGATCCAAATACAACAGTTCTTATCTCTATCCCCATTAAAGGGGAAAAAAAAATGCTGAGGAAGATGTGGCGTCATCTGTGGGGAGAGCTGAGCCACAGCGCCTGCATCTTTGGGCTTTTCCAGTAGGAGCCACAGAGTGACCACAAGCAGTGGCCACAGAACATCCTCTCAATACCTGCTACATTGCTCCAGCTGGACACTCCTCCACATCTCATTTAACTCTATCTATGAAATAGGGTTGATTTCTGGTCCTAACAGGTCAAGATGCTTTAATAATAATACAAAATATTCTTTATCACTGGCATACTGGGCCCCTCTTGACAAAGGGATTCAAGCACAAAGACTTTATTAATTTCTGTTATTAACATCAACTGACTAGCACAGGTGAGATAAAACAATAACCCTTAACTCTGGTGCATCCACTGCCGAGCAACCAAATAAACCAGAGATGATTTCATCTATAAAAGTTTAATGGACTCAAATTAATTATGGATACTAATGTCCTGTTAAAAATGGAAACCACATGCATGAGACAGGGTGCTCAGGGCTGGTGCACTGGGATGACCCTGAGGGATGGGATGTAGGGGAAGGTGGGAGGGGGATTCAGGATGGGGAACATATGCACACCCATGGCTGATTCATGTCAATGTATGGCAAAAACCACTACAATATTGTAATAAGCCTCCAATTAAAATAAATAATTTTTAAAAAATGGAAACCACATAAACTGAAGTTTAAAATACCTCAAGAAAAGATATTAAAAACGGAAGACAACTTTCTCAAATGCCCTTCATTTTTCTGCGTATAATTTGAAGGGTTATTGGAAGCTTTGGTCAACAGAAGCTCAAGGCTCCGTCTTCTGCCCTGAGGACTGAAGCCAGCCGTGTCACCTGTGACTTAGGCAGACTCGATACTCCACAGCACAGCCCAAGGGCAGCCCTTGGTTTTTCATTCCGAAATTTCACATTTCAACGTCTAATTGGAGCTCAGTACTCTACCTACACAGACAGGACAGGGCCCAAATCCAACACAGATTCACACAGTTCACCTTGGGCACACAACACTGCTACACAGAGCTTTCCCCATTAGGAGCTGAGGAGCATAATGGAAATCTTGATTAAAGGCAAGCCAGGCGGGGAAAAAAAAGAAGTGAGCCAGCTAAACATACTAGATAGAATTCTGAATTGAAGTTCTGAGTAACATTTTTTGTTTTTCAGAGTCTCATAATATTTCAGATTTGACAACTAGATACAGGTTAGATCATTTTGATCATCAAATGCTCAATTAGGCCTTACAACTGTGCCAGGATATAAGTCCCACTATCTCCATTTTATAGATGAGAAAACTAAAATACAAAGTCATCAAGTAACTTGTCCAAGGTCAGAGGAAAAGGAAAAAGAATCTGCACACATTTGCCAGAAATTTTATGTAAGAAGGAAGAGGAGGTTACGGAAGAGACAACAAACTCATCAGTCAAGGAATCTCATACCAGGAAGAGAAATGTTTCTATTAACAGCACGCAGTGCTTGAGAGGTGGCATGAGCAAGTCAAAGCAATGACAAATCTCAGGTCTGGGTCCCAGTTTGGCCAGTACCTAAGTGCCTCAGGAGAGTGTATTAAGATGAAATAAGATAAAATATGTGAAACTGGCCTATAAACCATAAAACCATTAAAACAAGGATATTTATTTCATTTCCACATAGCAGTTACCACATGGAGTTACACTGGTTTTTCATAGCAGACTATGAACATTTTAAGAGTAGAAGAAAATATCTTACCCATTTTTATACCCTCAGCATCTCCCCTAAAAAAAGTCTTCTAGATGGGAACTCAAAATGTTTTTTGAGTGACTAGCTGACTGAATAAATAAATGTAAGTAAAATTTATACATTTTCGGGGCCAGTCAGAAAGCATTCAATGTGGAGAGTTTCTTAACTTAGTAACAAACCTTTAGATAAGGTGTCCAGTACTTCCCTTAATGAGATACTGCGTTTTACTCTGTCCTCCCTCCAAAATAAATCAAGTACTAGGAAGCTAAAAATAAACTTAATAATACCAAAGAATGAGCAATTTCCTCTTTGGCCTTGTTTGCATTTCTAGTTTAGAGAAAAAAGGAGTCTTATTTCCTGCTCAGCTGTGCAGCCATGTGAGGACACTTGGGGCTGAGGAAGAAGAAGTTGGGGGGGTGGGGGGGGTGCTTGATTTAGAAGAGCAGTGTATTTGCTGAAGACTTTGAACAAGGTGCTTTGAGACACAATGTCAGACTTGCCTGGAGCTTTCTGTAAATAGGTTAATTTCCAAAATTCTTTTGTGGAGGGATGTAAGACATCTGTGTTTCTAAACTAGGAAGGAAAAACAAAAAAGAAAACCAACCTTCAAATGAATGCTTGCAATGGAGTGCACAGAAGGAAGGATTAGAGGCTCAACTGGTTGAGCCGATGAGTTGTTTGGACAGAATTAGACAGTGAAGGCCAAAGCAAAACAGGGACACAGACTGGAGAAGAAAGGCTCCAATGATCATTTTAGCACTCGTGACTCTGCCCCGGGGACCACCATCCCTCTCTCTATGCTTAAAGGACGACCACTCCGTTAACTCCCCACCTCCAGTGGATTCCAGACAAAGAGCTCACTTCCGGGGAGATTAGCAGGAGCCTTGAAGCCAGGGCTAAACGCCTTAATGACTCATGAGAAGGCACAGAACAAGTGGGTGGAAGAAAATCTCCTGGTAAAACATCACTTCTTAACTCTTGTCCTCAGGGACACATGGACTCCCAGCAGAGTCTGCAGGGAGGTCCAGGGACTGGGCTCTGTGGGGTCACTTGGGCTCCGCTCTGGACGATGCAGTTTCTGTGTGGCATGAACCTGAAGCCCAGCTTCTAGATCTGAATTCATGTGAGGTTTGTTGCCCACACCCAGATTCAAAAAGTCAATCAGGTAGAAGACTGTGGTGTGAACTCGATTTGAGACATATGAAAACTCACATTAAAACATGCCTGTCCTCCTGGAACCAGCCCCCTGTTCCCCTCGTCCTCTGACTTGAGTGATGGAGTCTGGAAGGAATCCAACAGATGTCTACACACTGCTCAGCCACAAGCAGGGTGCTCCTGTCCCTCTCATCAACGTGGACAACTGAAGCAGCCAGCAGTCTAATCAACCAAGCTTAATTCTAACAATGTAAAGTAATGCCCATTGCTCCTCTTTGTAATTATATACTTCTAAAGGCAAAAAATCAAACTCAAGTTAACTAAAAAAAAATTTAAGGCAAGATTTCCTTAACATAAAATTAACTACTTTAAAGTAAACAATTCCAAGGTATTCAGTGCATTCACAAAACCTCTATCAAGTTCCAAAATGCTATCACCCACCAAAGGAGACCTGCACCCCTTATAAAGTAGTCCAAGTCAAGTTTAAGAAAAAGGAGGAAAAAGCCCCATGATATTCACTGTCATTACAGCATTGCTTTCTCCATGAAGTGTCAGTTTATTCATTTTCAGTAGCATCTTCTCATTTTAAAAGCATGAAGAAATTCATAAGGTAATGAAGACAAATACCTACAACTGTGCTTTCCAATGTGCCATGTGACTGTACATGCCCAGTGAGGCAGCCATGGCGTGTCCTCTCTGGGAGGAAGCACCAGCGGCTGACACTCACGGAACACGCACCACGTGACAGATGCTGCAGCAGAAACAGCCTGGCGCAGCAGCAGACTGGCACTCTGCAGCTGCACTGTCCGGGCTCAAGTGCTGATTCAGCGTGAACTGTGCTGCCATCTGCCTTGATTTCCTCATGAGTAACGTGATGGGGTCCCACAGAGTCGGACACGACTGAAGCTACTTAGCAGCAGCAGCAGCAGCAACATATAGCACTTACCTCAATAGTACACACACCTCAGGAGCTATTCTGGAGATTCATCTGTTTAAGTGCTTAGAATGGTGCCCTCACAGAATGAGAGCTCAATTCAGATCACCTGTAATCACTGCTGCCTGCCTTATTTAACTTCCACTATGACTCCTTCAACGCAGAAGGCGATGGCACCCCACTCCAGTACTCTTGCCTGGAAAATCCCATGGACGGAGGAGCCTGGTAGGCTGCAGTCCATGGGGTTGTGAAGAATCGGACATGACTGAGCGACTTCACTTTCATGCACTGGAAAAGGAAATGGCAACCCACTCCAGTGTTCTTGCCTGGAGAATCCCACGGACAGGGGAGCCTGTTGGGCTGCCGTCTATGGGGTCGCAGAGTTGGATACAACTGAAGCGACTTAGCAGAAGCGACTTAGCAGCAGCAGCAGCAGCAGCATGACTCCTTCAAAAAACTAAGATCACAGCATCCGGTCCCATCACTTCATAGCAAATAGATGGGGAAAAAGTGGAAGCAGTGACAGATTTTATTTTCTTGGGCTCCAAGAAATCTCTTGGGACGGTGACTGCAGCCACAAAATTAAGACAACTGCTTCTTGGAAGAAAAGCTATGACAAACCTAAACAGACATGTATAAATCAAAGTTAAGCCTGTATAATCAAAGTTAGTTTTTCCAGTGGTCATGTATGGGATGTGAGAGCTGGACCATAAGGAAGGGTTAGTGTGGAAGAAACGATGCTTCTGAATTGTGGTGCTGGACAAGACTTACAAGAATCCTCTTGACAGCAAGATCAAACCAGTTAATCCTAAAGGAAATCTACCCTGAATATTCATTGGAATGAATTCATTCATTGGAGCCGAAGCTCCAAGATTTGGCCACCTAATATAAAGAGCTGACTCATTGGAAAAGATCCTGATGCTGGAAAAGACTGAGGGAAGGAGAAGGGCGGCGGGGGGGACGACAGAGGATGAGAAGGTTGGATGCCATCACCAACTCAATGGATGTGATTTTGAGCAAACTCCCGGAAATAGTTAAGGACAGAGAGGTCTGGTGTGCTACAGTCCATGGGGGTCACAAAGACATGGACAATGACCAACCAGGATTTCTTGCCTGGGAAATCCCATGGATAGAGGAGCCTGATGGCCCTACAGTCCCTGGAGTCACATAGACTCAGATACGTCTGAGCAACTAACACACACAGTCCTCTAAGCCATGGGGACTCATGGTCCTTTGACGTTTATCGCCTTTCTCCCTCACGTGATCAGTTCCTGGGTCTTCAGGTCTTTCCATCTTCCCTGAACACTATCCACTAACTTCAACATGCACATTTCCATCCTCACAACCTTCTGAAATTTGTCCTTTCTTATTTCAGGCTCTTTGTTCTCTAATTCATACTGATCTTCAAAAAGACTGATCTCAGCCTTCAAGGCAGTATTAGCTATTTCTCGAGCAACTATGTGCAAGACAATAGGACAGAGACAAATACATATGAGCTAGACAGTCCTGGCCTTCAAGAGTTCAGTCCAAAAAAGAAGGCTGAATTCTGTAAGACCAAACAGAGCCAGACATACGCCCTAAGAGGGGCACATAATTCTACGGGGGCTCAAAGGAGGGAGAGGGCATAGGAACCACATCCTCCTATACAGCAGGTCCTTGTTGGTTATCTATTTTATACATAGGGGTGTGCACCTGTTAATCTCAAATTCCTAATTTATCTCCACCCAAGCCACATTTCCTCTCTGGTATCATAAATTTGTCTTCTGTGTCTGTGAGGCTGGTTCTGTTTTGTAAATAACTTCATTTGTATCAGTTTTTAGATTTCTTAACAGAGATCATATGATATTTCCCTTTCTGTCTGATTTACTTCACTTATATGACAATCTCTAGGTCCATCCATGTTGCAGCAAACAGTATTCTTTTTTATGGCTGAGTACTATTCCACTGTGTGTGTGCATATACCACACACACGTGTGTGTACATACCACATCCATTATCTGTTCATCTGGCAATGGGCACACGGGATGCTCCCATATCTTGCCTATTGTAAACAGTGCTACTCTGAGTATTGGGGTGCGCTTATCTTTTCAAAGGAGAAGGCAATGGCAACCCACTCCAGTACTCTTGCCTGGAAAATCCCATGGGTGCAGGAGCCTGGTAGGCTGCAGTCCATGGGGTCGCTGCGAGTCGGACACAACTGAGCGACTTCACTTTCACTTTCCACTTTCATGCATTGGAGAAGGAAATGGCAACCCACTCCAGTGTTCTTGCCTGGAGAAGCCCAGGGACGGCGGAGCCTGGTGGACTGCCGTCTATGGGGTCGCACAGAGTTGGACACGACTGAAGCGACTTAGCAGTAGCAGCAGTATCTTTTCAAATTAGTGTTTCTGCTTTTTCTGGATATATGCCCAGGAATAGGACTGCTGGATCATATGGTAGCTATTTTCAGCTTTTTAAGGAACCTCCATACTGTTCTCCATAGTGGCTACACCAATTTACATTCCCATCAACAATGTAAGAGAGTTCCCTTTTATCCATACCCTCTCCAGCATCTATTATTTGTAGACTTTCTGATGATGGCCATTCTGACTGGTGTGAGATGATATTTCATTTTAGTTTTGATTTGCATTTCTCTAATAATTAGCAATGTTAAGTATCTTTTCATGTGCCTGTTGGTCATCTGTATGTCTTCTTCAGAGAAGTGTCTATTGAGCTCTTCTGCTCATTTTTTGATTGGGTTGCTTTTTCATATTGAGCTTGGTATTGATACTGACATTGGTATTTTTAGTCTATTACGTTTTCTACTTGGTTATTGTTGGTCCACAGGAACATGGATGATTTTGATCTTTTAACTATAGCAGTTCCCCTCTATTTTCATTTGTTCTATAATTAAGTCTAGCTTTTTGATGCAGTTAAACGTATCAGCTGCAAATCACAGTTTTGTCTCTTCTATTCCTTGTGTCTAGGTGTCTTGTACACTTTGTCTGATGACATTATATACAAATTTGAGTACACTTCTCATCTTAGTGATGACAGTTTGAGCATCTTTATTTTAAATGAAGTACTTATAAAATTATCACCTTTAAATATGATGCTTAATTAAGTATTTGGTAGGTACTCCTTTTGAGATTAAGATTTCTTACTACAGTTGACCCCTGAACAACATGGGTTTGAAGTACACGGAGTCACATACATGGGATTTTTTCCACAGTAAATATTACAGTACAACATCATTTGAGAGTGGCTCAGTCCACAGATGGAGAGGAACTGTGCACATGGAGGACTAACTGTAAGTTATATGCAAATTTTCCACTGCGAGGAGGGTTGCTGCCCCTAACCATCTCCCCACTGTTCAAGGGTCACCTGTCTCCCCGGATGCCAAGAGTTGTTACTATGCAGAACGTTACAATTTACTGCATGCCTTTTTACACCACTATTGTATCTCCCAGCCCACATGCTCTTCTTGACGGTGACTCTGTCACTCTTCCATCAAAAGAGAGTCTAATTTTCCTCTTCTGAATCTGAGTTGGCCTCAGTAATTTGTTTGTAACCAATATAATGTGGTAGAAATGATGACAGGACATCTAAATCAATGTCAGAAAAGGCCATGTAACTGCCTCGCTTTCCTGAAGAGCCAGCCAGCACGTTGCAAGAAGCCCAAGCCCAGTATAACCACAGAGATACTCCCGCTGACGGTAGCCACCAAGCCCAGCCTCAGAGACAATTCTGTCATCACAGCCAGGATGAGCTGTGAGCTCCCAGCATCACCCCTAGCCATCTGTGTCTTCCCAGCTGAAGGCTCAGAAAGCACAGAGCAAAGACGATCACCCTCACAGTCTGCTGAACCACAGGACCCACGAACACAGTCCAACGGCTGTTTTAAATCACCAAGTCTGGGTGGGGAGCTACATCATGCAGCGGTACGTAACTGAGGTGAAACTATCCTTGCATTCCTGGGATATATCCTGCTGGATCACCATGTAGAGCTTTAATACACTGTTCAGTTCTGATGAGTAATCAGAACGTTTTGTTTCTATTTATGAAGTGAGAAACTGGGCCCTTTTTTAAAGTTATTGACACCAGCACACACAGGTTACTCAAAAATAAACACATCTTAAGCAGAACCTCTTGCCTGCCTCAAAGTGTATAACCTATGGGTCCTTCCATTGCAGAAGCGGGAAGGAGGGTCTGGCCTGGGTGGGGAAGCAGGCAGTTAATATCCTTTCTACAAATCCTGAGGGTGCTATAAGGCATTGTCAGAGAAAGGGGGCAACAGGTCTGCAACTTACCCTCAAATAGCTCAGGGTGAAAAAACCACACAGGCTTTTAAAGGAAGAATGAAAAAGGCAGAGTTGAAAGCGATGCAATAAAATGTTAACATCTGGGGAATCTGGGTTAAGGATATATGGGAATTCTTGATATTATTCTTGCAATCTTTCTTTGGAAGTTTGAAATTAATTCAAACTAAAAGGTTTAAGAGGGAACTGTGCATGGAATAACCCTAACATTTTATATATGTGATACTGCAGTTTAAAAAACTGTGTGTCTGAGAGAAGAAAGGAAGAGCTGAGAATAATTAGAATAGTTGGAGATTTCTATTCCTTTTAGTCCAAATAGATTCTTTAAAAATCTAAGAGGTATTGTTTACATATATAACTTTAGGCCAAATTTTCAGCTCGAGCAAGAACAAGTTCACAGGACTCTGGGAGAAGGATGAAGAGAAACACAATCACCCTACACAGCCGTCCATTAGCTCCAGAGACACTTAGACACAAAAGCTAAGCCTCACAAACGGACTTTATCAAAGCGGGGCAACAGTGACGCTGGTGGTAAGCGCTACACTAATGGCAAGTTCCTGATCAGGAGGGGCCAGTCTGGGGGTGCTGTCTGCGGAGTCTAGGGGGACCAGGGTGAGCTAGACACAGGCTCACACGGGTTCAGTGCAGAGTCTGGAAAAGATGAAGCTGTGTGGCCGTGAGCAAGCTCCACCTTCTCCTGTGACAGGACCGACAGGCTCCCAGGACCTAACCCAGAGGGAAGCAGGACCAAATTTTTCCCAAGAGAAAGAGACTGAGCACATTCTGGGGCAGTGATCAAAGAGCGCCTCCAGCACAGGGCTGGCGCCAGCTCACCCAGGGCTGCATGCCAGCCACTCCCGGACACAGGGGGATTTCAGGTCCCCATGCTTCACCACTGCAGGCTGGCCAAGGAACCCTGCTGTGAATAAAGCTCCTCTATGGTAATAAAGTCTCCCTTTCCTCCTATAAAAAGCAACCATGGCCCCAAAGGCAAGCACCCATACCACCAAGGCTCTACCCTGGGCTCACCCCAACCCCCGCCCTGCCTGCGAGGCCCCCCTGGAGTGGGGGCGCCTCAGTTTCCTTCCCTCCAGCAACACCGCAGCCCCCCCTCCCCAGCAGGGGTAATGGGGGGAGCCAAGCAACGATGTCTGTAAAGTGCTCTCATTTGTAAGGATGAAAAGAGCTATAAATCCACAGTCACAGGGGCACTAAAGCTGCAACCACTTCTTCCTTTTGAAAGGGAGAACCACAAGGAGGATCAAAGGACTGTCTGTTGACTGCTGCTCTGGGGGCCTCCTCCCCCCACACCTGACAGAAACCCCAGAGAGGCCAACCATGATTTTCAGCTTAACAAAATCTCAAGACAAGTTGAACCATGGCTTCCTGGAACACCCGGAGTAGAAGAAACAGGGGCAGCAGGCGGGGGGACCGACAGAGCTTGCCTACTTGAAAGCAGGAGTTAAAAGGAGAAGGCTTGGGAGAAGTCTTGAGAGGAAGAAACGGAAACATGGAGGGAAAGGTTGCTTCCCCAGGTCTCTTTCTTCACAGAAGCCTGGCACGGTGACCCAGCAAAGGCTGCAGCAGCTTGCGCAATAAAATGCTTAACCTTGGCTAAGTTAACCTTCTTAGCCATAAAAAGGGGAGGGGAGTGGGGACAAAAATCAAGCTTACGGGAAATAAACCTAATCAAAGCTGAACCGTAACAAAGGGCACCAGAAACATTCCTACTGCAGCACATCCCACAGGCTGGCCAAGAGCCTGGAATTTTCATCACAACTTTTCAAACAGGGAGAGAAGGGAAAAAAAAAAAAAAAAAAATCAAAAGCATTACCAAGGCCCCAACCCAGGATACCTCGCTGTAGAACCAAAATTTGTGAGAGGTCAGCCTTTCAGGGAGTCAAAAACCCAGCGTGTGGAAACCGGCAGGCCTTTATACAGTGGGAGGGGCTCTTAAACCAACTACTGTTCCGCACTGAAGTCTCAGAGCTTCACAGACCATTAAAGGTTTCTGAACCACAGAGAAAGGAGGGCAGAGTTAAGGAAATAAATCAAAAGTTCCTCTGGGATGCACGAATGCCTACTTGGAACAGGCTTTCAGCACGAATATCCTCCACATTAAACAACAGGGAGGACTTTTCAAAATAAAAGCAGGAAAGAGATTAATTCTGTTATAAGCAACACTTTCTTTCTGGCTTAAAGGTTATGTGTGCTATAAAAAAATGACTCCAGCAGAGTGCTGGGGGGAGGTGGGGCTGGGCTGAAGGCGGGGGGTGCAGTGAAGGAAGACAAGAAGTGAGCAGAAAAACAAACAGAGAAACGCCCCCAAACCAGCTACAGGGTCTGGTAGTATTTTAGGAGCGGGATGTGAGGCAGAGCAATCTCTACCACATCTATTCCTGGCTAGCCCTGCCTAAGAAACTGCAGGAACTTTCCCATAGCCAGAGGGAGTTCTCTTGCTTTTCCTGTGCTACATTCACAGCTTAAGGCCCGGGAAACGGACCATGTCATCTTCAGTGCGGAGCCGATTAACATTTCTTAAGAAGCATCACCTGTCTCAAAACCAGCAGGGGGAGTACAGGAGTACAGCATCTGAGAACAGGAAATGGTCAACCTGATACCTAAGGATCTGTGTTTATCCAAGAGACGGGCTGTGAAGCCGAATGACAGACCTTGTTGTTGTTGCTGTTCTGTCGCTAAGTCATGTCTAGTTGACTCTGTGACCCCACGGACTGCAACTTGCCAGGCTTCCCTGTCCTCTACTATCTCCCGGAGTTTGCTCAAATTCATGTCCACTGAGTCGGTGATGCAGCAGAAGTGAACAGATCAAAATGCTGGCTTCTTACTTAGACTGGGTTAGCAGATTACAACAGGTGAGGCTGTCACCCTGGGGTCGGGGTGCACTCACCATGGAGCACACTGTTGGGGTGTGCCCCAATCAACCTGGCTTCCCTGGTGGCTCAGTCAGTAAGGAATCTGCCTGCAATGCAGGAGACCTCAGTTCCATCCCTGGGTCAGGAAGATCCCCTGGAGAAGAAAATGGCCTCATACTCCAGTATTCTTGACTGGAAAATCCCAAGGACAGAGGAACCTGGCAGGATACAGTCCATGGGGTTGCAAGAGTCAGACAGGACAAGGGGACTAAACCATCCCCACCAACCAATCTGAAAAGAGGGGGAAGGGGTCTGGGGAGGGGAAAGGCTCAATGAAAATCAGAAAGTCCAATATGGAGAACGGATAGCACTCACCAGAGCAATAATTTACCTTGAAACAGGGCTGGCAGTTTAGTGCACAAACAGCCCCTTCCAGGCTTTACTCCCTGGAGGGACCGGGGAGACCTTCAGCTTTGCTTTCAACCCCTAGGTCTGTCTGCTCAAGGCCTGCTATTTCATCTCCAGCCACGGTTTACCAAACATGCAGGAATGGGCTTGAGGGGTAGTTCATTTGAGGGGTACTACACTTGAAGGGTAGTGCTGATAGGTTCCTGCGGTGGGATCTGGGGCCATGATTGAAGCTAATGGTTTTTCCCACAAGAGAAGAGCCTACAGCTTCATGCATGGTTATGCTGTGGTTTGTTACTGGACAACTCTACTCAAGTTTACTGTGGGTGTTAAAATGGCCTTGCTGATGGTTGGTCTTAGTATGCACTAATGTATCAGGTCATCTTAACACCTTCTCACTGTGGGAAATGAGAGCCAGGGTAAAGATGCTAACCTCAAGATGTGTATAACTCAACAGACTAAACAAAGCCTGCAATGTGGCTTTCTGTTACGCTAGGAAGTGTGCCCTGAAATAAGCACAGGTACCTGCCTCCGGGCAAGAGGGAGGGGCCAGGTGAGGAAGGGGTGGGGCCCAGGGAAGGGGGGGCCCCCCGCGGGGGAAAGGGCGGCTGGGCAAAGACAGGGCACCGCCTTAGCTCCCTAAGCTGAGTACCCAAGGTATGGGGTGGACCCAACTTGCAGTCTGGAGCCCTGACCCATCTGAGAGCCCTCTGTGAGGGAGGGTCAACCTCCAGGAGGTAAAGCGATCCTGATTCCTGCTCAATAAAAGGAAGGCGTTACAAATGATCAGTTCAGTTCAGGCGCAGTCGCGGCCGACTCTTTGCGACCCCATGAATCGCAGCACGCCAGGCCTCCCTGTCCATCACCAACTCCTGGAGTTCACCCAGACTCACGTCCATCGAGTCAGTGATGCCATCCAGCCATCTCATCCTCTGTCATCCCGTTCTCCTCCTGCCCCCAATCCCCCCCAGCATCAGAGTCTTTTCCAATGAGTCAACTCTGCATGAGGTGGCCAAAGTACTGGAGTTTCAGCTTTAGCATCATTCCTTCCAAAGAAATCCCAGGGCTGATCTCCTTCAGAATGGACTGGTTGGATCTCCTTGCAGTCCAAAACCACCGTAATCTGCATTTAAAGGGTCCACTGTCACTGGGCTCTCAGGAGCAGTGAAGTGCAGTCTTTGGGAATGCTGCAGAGAGACTTGGTATTTGGAAAATTCCTCAGCAAGGATACTTCAAGGACTTCCTCTGGCAAGACATTTCAAACAAGTTTTTCAATATTTAAAACACCTAACCCTCAAACAGCTTCCAGCCCTCCAGGCACATCTTCCAGGAGGCATGCTCTTCCTGTGGCACCACGCATGGTCCACAGCATGCAGGCTAGCACTGGGGTTCACACTGACATGCACTATGGTGGGAGCGACCACCAGGACGGAGCAGAAACCCTGCCCTCATCTCCTCCTGACACCCAGGAAGCTGGCGGAACAGGATGATTAACTGTGTGAGGAGTAAACCACAAACTGTATACATTCTCACTACCTAGACATCGGAAGTCACCGATTTCTAGAAAAATGTGGTAACAATGTTAGGTATTTATAGACACAGCATTTGGGAAATCAGTGATTAGAACAGAACACAGTACAAGAGAAAACAGTATGCTTTGGTCCGAGTCTAAAAGACAAACAGACTGGACAAGGGTGCATTCTCTTCAATTTCAAATTTGTGCACTTTAATATGAATACAAGATGGCTGTTCAAGAATCACTCTGTCCTTTAACTGGATCATTCTGTCTAAACATCTGGTAGACATCATATGGTCAGAGAAACATAGACTTCTCCTGAGTCACCTGACAGGCTTAGACCAAAAATAGGGCTTCAAGTTTTGATAAGTAAATTTCAGTCCAGAGGACAGAGCAAATGTAGAAATTTATTTTAAAAGTTTTGGGAATTCCCTGGCAGTCCAGTGGTTAGGACAGAGCCTGGGTTCACTCCCTGGTCAAGGAACTAAGATCCCTGGTCAAGGAACTGTAAACCTTACAGTGTAGCCAAAAAAAAGTTATGTTTTGCTTTTTATCCCATATTCTCCAGAATGTCTGCAGTTCACTTGCTGCCGGTTTTACTCTGCTGCTGGTGTAGTTACAGATTCACAGGACTGATTTCCTTTTGAATTCAGTTATCACACAAGTTCCATATTTTCCCTCCAAAACTTAAACACCTCTCTCAACAACTCAAGGCTACAAACCTCTGACCTGGCTCAATGTACCTCATTAACACATTCCCCAAACAGAGCATTTGTGGGAAAATGAACTGAGTTCTGATGTTAGGAGGCATGTGCCTAAATCAAGAATCACCAAATCCCAGAGGCAAGGGACCTACACTGCTTCCAGCCCTCGAAAATAATCAAACACACCAAAGTCACCATTTCTTGCCAAACTCAAGAAAAATCCAAACTCTTGCACTTGGGAACAAAAGAGACAATAGCTGCAGCTGAAAATACATAACCAAACATCACAGGAAAAACTTCAACTTAATACTGTTCAAAACATCCCCAGTGGTGTTTCACTCGTACGGCAAAGACACAGGATAAAAATTCCAGACTGTTTTCAAGATAATAAAATAGCATATGATGGTGACTCACTAACTGACTAAAAGGAAGAAAAAAATAAATAAATCCACAAACAGTCACAAGAACCTTGCAAAGCTGCAAAGATCTGGCAACACTGAACCTCCTCCACCTCACTTGGCTCTCACCTCCAGTACACACACACACACACACACACACGCACAGACACACATGCACAAATACACACAGGCACACACTCTATGTTTTGAAGCCAAGCTGCAATTGGCTAATGGCTTACTCTACTGCTTAAGACAATATTTTATTCTTGACTCGCTCAATAAACCTGCTGAGAAAAATAAACAATGGGTTTCAATCTTATAAATAATCTAGAAAACAGAACTGCTGTGCAAATAGTAGAGGTGATTTACTGCCCGTGATAAACAGAACAGGAAGTCCAACGTGCACAGTGAACCCTGAGCCACAGGCTTACTATCCTGGGACAGAGTTAATAAGGATTCCTGTCCCTTACATGGTGGAAGGCCTGGGATGTCCAGGGTTCACCCGGTCTTTAAAAGAGCATCTAAGCAGATCATGAAAACCAACACAAAGAGCAAAAGATGAGGAGGACTTTTCCTTTAATACATTGAGGGCTTTTAAGCTTTTAAGACATAGGTACACACACAATGCATTTCTATCCCAACATTCACATATGTGTGAAATACCCACACACACTTCATCTTGAATAAATATTAAATCAGGGCCTGTTACAGGGCACTAAAGGTGAATAAAGAGGTATTAAAATGAGATCCCTGCCCAGAAGGCCTTACATTCTATATAAATATACAGATGCATGTATATGTGCAGAAGAGAAATGCATCAGAGAAAAAAGGAGCAGAGTCTACAGGCCAAAATTAAAACAGAAGAAATGAGCATTTTTAAAGGACAGAAAGACATAATTTCGCTGAGAGAGGTTGGGCTCTTCGGGTAACGGCCGCCAGCCCACAGAGAAAGAGGCCCATGTGGGTTTTGCAGACGTGAACCCCAGGCAGAACCCCACAACCAAGCTCAGGATCCTGGCGGTGACAGCAGCCCCAGAACCTTCCAGGAAAGAACACAAAGCCTCCAACCTCTTCACTAGGCTGTGAACTGCAGTAGGGCAAGCATCCGTTCATGCATCCCAGATATCCCACAGCACACAGGTCTTGGGTACCAAGGTTCCCCAAAAACCTTCTCTCCAAACACTCTTAATCTTGCCAACTTGTGAGGGTAGTTCAGTCTCCTCACAGGCCAAATCCTGGGAATTACAGTGCCACCATATAGAGGATTCAGAAGGATTTGAACAGAAGAATCGTATTTCCAAAGTGGAAAAATAACAAAGGTCATTAAAATGGAAACTTAAAAATTAAACATCTCCAAAAGAAAACAGAGCTTAATGGAATCTTAGTGTCCCAAGCAAGTCTCTCGTGCTTGCCTTTACTATTTCCATAATACAATTGGCTTTCAAATTACACACAACAGAAAACGTTTTTCAAGGGCGAGGTATCCTGCCCACCACTGGTGAGCAGCTGTGAATGAGACCAAGGTGAAGGCTTTGCATCACATTTCAAAACAACACAATTAATTTTTACTCTATTTTCCTGAGTATTACTCATTGGCATAATTTCAGGTAAGATTAAAATGAATCAAAAAACCCAATTATTTAAGAATTATGATTGCTGATAATTTTAAAACTTATTTTTAATGTCACTTTTTAACAGACAAGATTTATTTTTTAAAAAGCATCAGCAAACTGGATTCTCAAAGTTAGGATGGGGTCACGTTTTATTAAGGCTTAAAAAAAAATCCACTTAAAATATAAAACACGAGCTCCAAGGAGATAAACACACTGACTATAATCACAACTTTAAAGTCTTCTTAAAGACCATTTCACACCTTCCATTTGCTTTACTAGATAATAAATAAATGAGTCTATTTAGGCCTTAAAAGTCACAAATGTTTTCATCTTTAAAGGTCACCAGGTAACCAAAATCCACCGAATCATAAGAAATATATGTCAGCAAATGCCAACAGCAAATGAACAACTGATGCTTACAAGCAACACTGTGTTCAATGACATCAGAAGTCCATGGTGTTTTTCATTTGAGTGCAGTTTCTACAAGCGATAGACCCCATGAAATTGAAGCACTCTCATGCCATCCCCACCAGTCCTAATAGTCCCAAAGACCAGGCTACGATGTTTACACTGGGAACAGCAGATATCCAAGGCCCTTGGTTTAAAGTCATATAATTCTCTGGGAGTTTTGATATAATCTGTTTAACATGATGCCACAGAAAACCGATTCCAAAAAAACTAAAAATAATTACTCTAAAAATAAGTAAATAAAAATTTAAAACTCGTCTAATTTTCATAGACCTCCCTTCCCCTACAACATCAACAGCAAAAGTTTCTTACAAGCAAATTTCACTCACACAAGGGCATCAGCCACTCTCCCTCAGATTTCCCTAGTCAAAACTGCCCAGACCAGTATCCATATAGTCTAGACTCTCAACGAATAGGCTCTGCTCCATTTTAATGGGAACAACTATAGGATCGAAGTACTTGCTGCCACGTTGCAGTGCCTGTTTGTATGGGAGATCACTTCTGCCTTGAACGGAAAATCCCAACTATGTGTGTCTACCCCAGGACAACTTATTAAGGGAAAGAAAGGTATGGCACATGTCAGTCCTCACACCCACTTCCTGCCAACCTTTCAAAACATTTATGTTTCTCCTTCATATATTGGGGTTCCAGCGAAAGAAACACCTAAAAACACTGTAGTATTAAACATGCAAACATCATATTAATAGGCAATGGTCATCCTTTCAAACAAAAAGGTTTCTATTTGAAACAAGTAGGGGTTACTCTGCCTAACTCACTATGGCTGCATGTCAAAAGATAAAGGAGACAACAGTGTTTATATGAAACATGGCATCAAGACTTCCCTGAAGGTCCACTGGTTAGGAATCAGTGCTCTCACTGCTGTGGGCTGGGTTGGATCCCTGCTCAGGGAACTAAAATCCCACAGGCAGCAAGATGCAGCCCCCCAACCAAATAAAGAAATAGAGGAAATATGGCATGAGTTACAATTGTGTTTCTAGAGGAAAAAATTGGAAGATGGGAAGAGGGAAGCTATATCAGGAAATAATATTACTGATAATGAAAATAAGCCCAGATACTTTTCATTTTTAAAATTAGTTTGTTTGGTTGCACCAGGTCTTAGGTGAGGCAGGCTGGATCTTTAGTTGTGGCATGTGAACTCTTAGTTGTGCAAGTGAGAGATCTAGGTCCCTGACCACGGTTCAAACTCCGGCCCCCAGCACTGGGAGTCTTAGCCACTGGACCACCCAGGAAGTTCCCAAATACCTTGAAATACTTTACAATCCTTTGAAAAGGGAAATCAAGCTCTACTTAACAGTGAAATAATCTAGTTTTAACAGAATGAAAAGAACATTATTTTAAGAATGAATCTAACAGATAGGATTGAGATTCTGCAGGGCCTCATCACTGCAAACAGCAGGGCTTCCTGAACTTTACTTCGCATTCGAATCACCTGGGGCGCTCATTACAATGCAGATTCTGCTTCAATAGAAAGGGACAGGAGGCTGTGAGGCTGCAATTTTAACAAGCTCCAGGTGATGAGGACAACACTGGTCTGAGGACCACACTGAGAGCAGCAAGCATACACAGCATTTGCAGTCAGAGATCTCTGGCTTACAACCAAGTATGTTATGCGGCTATAACACATTTGTGTCCTCAACAGTATCAACCGATTCAGGAAGTCCACACTTTGTTATATAACATTAGATTAAGCATTAATGAGGCTAGAAAATTGTTTATCTAAGGTTATAACCTGAAGTTAAATAAAACTTCATGCTGAACGCTCGTATTTAAATACTACAGTCAGTTTTAACCTCTTAGTATTAACAGAATCCCAATTACTCCATCTTATAGCCCTTTCTCAAAAGTCGTTCTTCTTTGCTGAGGGAATGTGCTCTATGCAAAAGATACTTTGCCTGAAGAATGGAACAACTTAACGTTCAGAAGTTAAGCACACACACAGTAGAATTCATTCTCAGAAATGCGGCTGAGAAAGATGGTTGATTTTTCATATTATTTCTCAAATTAAAATTTTAAATCTCCAATACTTTTCATCCTCTCACCCAAGGTTAAAAAAATTCAAAGCATCAAAACCAGCTGGCCCTTTAGTCCCCTTCAAAAAAAAAAAATCAGCAAAAACAAACAAACAAAAAAAAACAAACCCAGTAAGTTTTCAATAGAGAAAGTCCAGATAAAAGTCTTCCATGTTTACAAACCATTTTTGGCTCCCCACTTTCTGTCCTACTACTACACTGAATTAGCAAGAACCTTCCTCTCTGGTCTCCACCTTCTTGGTACTGCTGCTAGAGAATGCTCAGCTCCCATGCTCTCACCTCTTTTCTCAGAATCCTTCGGTGGGTCCCCAGATTTCACTCTTTGGGAAAAGTGCAAGTTTCCCCTCGCTTCACCTCCAAGCCATAATTCTGGCTCACGTGCCATGGCATCAGCTCATGCAGCATTCTCCTCAACAGCACTCATGGACTTGCTGCGCACGTTTTGCAATTTCCTGTCTCCATGCCTTTGCTCATGATATTTCCTACAGCTGCAAAGTCGCTTTTCCTCCATCCTCCCAACCTCGGCCTGTATCCTTCCTTCAAAGCTCAGTTCAAATACCACATCCTCCAATTAGCCTCCCAGAAACCCCCAGCCCCCATGGTCCCTGCGGGGCCTGGCCCTCCACCAGGGCCCTGAGCACAAACTGCCAACCATGCACATGGCTCACCTTTCCTGCTGCAGTGCAGGCTCTTTGCTTCTCTTCACAGACATCTCACCACCACCATGCTCAGTGGTATACAAAACTTTCTAAAATTGAACTACACAGAATGTTTAGCTAGCTTTGAAAATGGAAAGTGGATGAAAATGAATTTCTGGTATAGTAAATTTTAATGTACCAGTGACTGGGTTGACAAACAACACGAACTTCATCTCTGTTGGGTGAGGTACTCAAAAATAAAACTCAAGAGATGAGAAAGACAGTCAAGAGCATGTACTTGTTCCCTTCTCTGTCCAGAGGCCAATAATCCTCTGGGGTCACCTCTTCTCTCTACCAAGTCAGGGTGGATCAAACTGTCTTCTCAGTAAAGTCGGCTGCAGCAGAGACAGGTCACTAAGTTAGCGCTCCCTCCCTGTCTAGATGCAATGCTGGCTGAACCTGTCCACTCCAACAGCAGGTAGAGCTTTACACAAAGGCCAGCCAGGACTCCAGGGACAAGCACCCATATGTCAGACACATAAAGTCCTGGGTTCAAACAAAGGGATGTGCTCAGCATGAAAGAAGATACATGTATATGTCACTGTCACCTGGGTAATCATCTCATGATTTTGAAGAAAACTACAATGTGTAAAAAATCAAACAAAAAATTATTTTGGGACCACCTAATATTTTGTATTATATACAACATGGATTCCTCTCCTAGTAATTAAGATTCAACTCTATTAGGTCTCAACAAGAGACCTTGGTCTTCAGTCATTACATTAGCATCAAAGGTCATGTGATTCATCAATCCAACGATGACACGGCAGTGCTTAAAGAAGAAAAGAGGCCTCGTTACCCATCCATTTCTCAGAAGCTCAGCAGTGGGGCACTTGCTGTGATTTACACAAATGTACTCATACCCTAGACTCTGATGTTGTTTAGACCAAACAGTATGTTGAGAGAGAAGAGGCATACAGCCAAGGGGAAACTGAGATGCTCAGCAAAAATTCCTTACCATATTTTACTACTTATATACATTCCATAAACACATTGAGGGAGGCAAACAGTTCTAGAGAAAGCAAGAACTGGAAGAAAGAAGCTACAGGATATTTGCATGACTGTGATGCTAAACTACTGCAATTATTCTCCTGCAAACCATGAGGTTAACATGTAACACCCACTCAACTAAGCCTCTATAAACAGTTGGTTTTCCACAATCACAGCCACTATTCCCACTTCAGTGGGCAGCAGTGTTCAGAGAAAAGCCAGATTTAGCTCCTGAGTAATCAACACCAGAAACCAAAAGAGCTGGGGAAGCTGATCATGACCACCAGCAAGCTCTGAATGCGTGATGACACCGAATGGCCTGGTGGGGATGAAACGCTCCTCAACGAAGCTCCAAGACGGAGGACTTACACCCTTTTAACCAGGTTGTGCCATCCACACACTGGTTTTCAATTAAAGCGCTTTTCTATAAGACAGATGAATGAAAAACAGATAACTTCATTTTATATAGGTTCAATATGTTTACAAGAAAGATTCTGATGCTGGGAGGGATTGGGGGCAGGAGGAGAAGGGGACGACAGAGGATGAGATGGCTGGATGGCATCACTGACTCGATGGACGTGAGTCTCAGTGAACTCCAGGAGCTGGTGATGGACAGGGAGGCCTGGTGTGCTGCGATTCATGGGGTCGCAAAGAGTCGGACACGACTGAGCGACTGATCTGATCTGATCTGATGTTTACAAGAAGAAAACAAGTCTGTACTTTTCATAGTATTCAGCTACTTAATTGGGGGTAGACAGGAAGAACAATTGTTTTCAAATGTTTTCATGCACCCTTTATAGACGTTATCTCATGTAAATTCTCCAAACAATTCTAGGGGCAGAAGCATCAGCCCATTTTACAGACACAGACAATCAAGGATAGAGAGGCTGAGTAATCTGCATAAGACCCTGTGCCAGGTTAAGGGGCAGATGACTGGTCTCTGGCACAGCAACAGCCAAAGATGTGCAAACATTTTATAGAGATTAGAATGCCTGTAAAATTCTCATGCAAAGACACATCATTTTAGAAAAAAATAATTCCCAGGCCTGGTCAGGATTTGACCTCACAGGATTTGAACCTTCCAATGAACAACTCAAAGCAGACTGCTCAGTTAAAAGAGATCATCAAGTACTATAGTTACCAGTAAGGCCAAGAATAGAACACAGGTCTGCTGACCCTGCGCCCATGCCCAATCAGGCGTGTTCTTTTGGATGCTGACACCCTTCTGAAGTTTCCAGTCAGTTGAGAATAGCAAAGAAATGAGTTAATAATTCTGGTAAATAGAACAGAATATGGAAAGTATCTAGATTAGCAAGATTCGCTACACACACATACACACACCTTTTTAAAAGGAATGACCATATAAAGATTTCTACCTGAACCAAGAACACATATCTGAAAATTTTCTCTTCTACTGCAGCAAAAATGAAAAAATAACCTTTGCCCTCCCCTCCCTATGTGTTGTGAATGATTAGCTGACTAGTGTGGCCATGTTGATAACTAAGGAAAATACAAGATATGTGCCTCTTGCAGCTGACTAGAATACTTAGATTTATCCTACTACCAACCTCTAATTGCATGCAAAAGCCAGCAGGACACTAGGAATGGTTTGCCAGTGTCAGCCCTAATCCATTATCCAGTCCTGCAAATGACTCTCCCATGATGGTGCCCAGAGACAGAGGCTGGAAACAGGAAGACTGCTGGGTGCCAGAGGAGGTGGGAGGTAAGGAGCCACGTGGCTGGGAAACAGGGGTGGCAGAGAAGTGATGGGGAAGGGTCTCAGGACAGAGGCACCTGGAGAAGACCAGAAAACCTGCTAAGAAGGTAGCTGTTCTCACAACTCTGAGTCAGACATCACCAGTAAGAAGAAGGGCCAACCAAAAGCAGGAGGAAACACAGATCAGAAGACCCTTCCCTAGGTTAAAGGTCATGCAGCTCCCTTTCCTCAAGGGAGATAAAATGCAAATTGTTTGGCATTTCCAAATGTTAGACACTAGCTTTTAGACTCAATGCTTAATCTTGCTATTAAGTTTATTTTTTGAGAGAAATAAAATAATTGTCAAGGGATAATGTATCAAATTTTTCATGATTTGAAACTTTTTTCGCAGAGCACAAGGAGAGAGAAAACTCAGGCTGAAAGGTCATAATCTGGGCCTTCACATCAGCTCAGATCGATCTCCTCAATGATCTCTTATTTTCATTCCAATCTGGCCAAACCAAAATTCCTGTACTTGGGTAAAGTCTTTTTAGTTTTTACTTCAAATAACTGAAATGCTCAGAAAACATAAAAGTATTTCATTCATAGATCCACATTAAATACCTTTTTCCAATCTGTTCTGGAAAAAGTAAAATGTAAGTTGATTATATAGATTCATCTCGTATTTTATTGTCCATAAACAGCTTTTTTCCACTATCCTCAAAATGACCTATCTCAGCATATTCAGATGTATAATAAATATTGAAAGTTTCATCTAATTCTGATTGATGAATGCAAACCACAAACGAATATACATGAGGCTATACCTGAAATCTCAGAACCTTCTTCCCTATTATGAGCTGTTCATAAGGTGTTGTACAGAAACCATGTCCAGAAACATTTTGTTTAAAAAAAAAAAAGTGAAAAGAATGAAAATTGAATAAGAGGAAATCAATAAACAATACTCAACTAGGAAACCAAAATCCAAACTGCCCCACAGCTTTTGGCATGGATGTTGCTCCCAGAACAGTCTCTTCCTTCCACTCCCAAAAGCAGCGGGTGGGGCTGGAGGGTTTGGGGAAAGCAGCAGCTCAAAGCCTAAATATTCACCTCCCATCCCTAGGTCCTGAAGTCACTTCTAGGGCCCATAGACACTGATGAGGCTGGTCCTACTCCACTTCCAGTCTCCCCTACTCCTTGGCCTAGCCAAGGGTTCCCCAACTCTCCTCCAATACCACCTGTAGGAAATTACAGGTACAGCCAGGTAAGACTGAACGAATCTCCTACTGGCATTCTTTTTTTTAATTTTAAAATTTATTTATTTATTTTAATTGGAGTGGTATTCTCTTCACGTAACTTCACTCCCAAGATTTCTCAGCAAACCCACTTCCCCCCAAATTTAGCAAGAGCCGTCATCAGATCTGACTCTCAGCTTTGTGAAGTACCAAAGGAATTTTTTAAAGCCTCATTTCAAGCAATTTATAGGACCCTTGATATCTCTCCAATAAAAAGTACACACTTAAAAAAAGTACAAACTTTTAGGGCTTGAAAATTAGTTAAAACTACTCTTCAAAACACACCAACGTTAACTAAATAAAAGTCCCATGAGAATTTAAAGTATACTGAGCTACAAACCTCTTAGCTCTATTATTTGTTGATGACTTTTGATAATAACCAAATCCAAACTCGTGATAAATGGTATTTTCTATTTCAGCCACTGTATTTAAAATTAGATGTTAACTTCCCAACACCCCAGCTCCCCTCCCCCACCAACCCTCTAATGCCAGAGATCCTTCGGTTCTGAAATCCACTTTCTTGGGGGGTGGGGTGAGGGTAAGCATAATCTGTCACTTTACTATCTAGAATCGTGAGCGAAAACCGAAAGTGAAGTAAATTGAATAGGATCCTAGAGACCGCCTGAGTCCAAGCACAACACAGGGTTAAAGGAAACCATTTCATAAGATCAAGTGCGGAGAAGCAGCAAGAGCGAAGAGGAAAAAAATCAAGTTACATAAAGTCCAATTGTACTCACTGTTTCCTTATTGGGAAGCAGCTCCTTTCTAATTCTGAAGAAGTTCTTGCCGTACTGCCTAAGCCCCTTAACGAAGCGTTTCTGTGATAAAAAAGAAACAACAAATGGGATGTAAAAACCAAAAACAAAACAGGATGTCAGCAAAGCAATCTGCAATCAGCAGAACAACAACCGCAAAGAAGTCTGAGCGGGAATGTTGACTGCGCTGGGGGAATATTTCGGCGGCACAGCTGGGACCCCCTGCCCCGCAGGCCCCCGACAGCCTCCATCCGGTCCCCGGTCCCGCACACCAGACAGGTCTAGGAGGACATCCTGTGTCTGAGGCCAAAGGCGATCTATGCCCTGGGTGCCTCCAGTCTCCGCAGCGGTCCGCGGAGGTATAAACAACGGAGGTATAAATACGCTCCGGGTTTCTTAATCAAGCAGCACAAGTGGTCTCCACCTGAGAACGAAGCTTCCCAGACTGTCGAGCAGAAAAGGGAAACACAACCAAACCTGGAGACTTTCCTCCAGAAGGGCACTCTAGAGGGTTAAAAGGCCTTTCGTTAATCCCAGGAATTCACCAGCGCGGCGGAAGACCACCGGGGCCCGGACCCCGGACCCCGCCGACCTGCCCAGCCGTCTTGGGCACTAGAAACCGAGCCACCAGAACCCCTGCCCCCTCCCGGCCCCCCTACCCCTCATTTCCTCAGCGGTCCGGGACTTTCACTTTGCCCCATTCCTCCCGAGCAGCCCCTCCCCGCCGCAGTCGGGCCCTGCCGGCTCCCCGGCCCCCACCTCTGGCGAGAAGCCGGGTCCCGCGCCCCGACGCCGGCAGCCACAGGTACTGGGGCCGCGGCCGGCTGCGCTCCGGGTCCCGGCGGCGAGAGGCCGCGCCTGTCACTCGGCTCGTGCTCCACAAAGCGCAGGGCGGAGGCGGCCGGGCGGCTCGGCGTGTGACCGCGGCGGGGCCGCGCGGCGCGGGGCGCGGGGGGCGCGGGGCTGAGGCCGCCGCCGCCGCCGCCGGGGGAGGAGGCCGGAGCGGCGCGCAGAGCCCGGCGCGGCCGCGGGCGGCTGCAAAAGGCGGCCTGGATCGCCGCGCCGCCCGCCGGCCCGGCTCTGGCCCCCACCCCGAGGCTCCGCGCGGAGCCCCGGCGCAGTACCTTGGTTTCTTCCTTCCAAACAGTGGGATCCGACCCGGGCGGCGGAGCACGGAAACTTCCTCCCCGCCGCGGCGGGCACGAGGAGAGGGCGCTCGGGGCCCCTCCCGGGCCGCTCAGTCCCTGGGCTTCCCCCGGGTGGGCCGAGTCAGCGGCGCACGCCCGTCGCCCCCCGGGCTGCGAAGCTGGGGGCTGGCCCCGAGGACTCCCGCGATCCCTCCGGCCCAGGCGTTAGCCGGCACCTCGCAGGGCGCCGTTTCACAACTAAGTCACCGCGGAAGCTTCCCAGCCAATAAATCACCTGCCCACCGGGAGGAGCGTCCCTCCCACTCCCCGCGGTGGAGACCAGCCGGGCAAATTCAGCGAAGAACCAGACTTGGCCTGCAAGACCGATCTGCAACCTCCTACTCCATTCCTGGAGGCTCTGCATTTTCAGATTTCACCCCTTTCTAAGATATGACTCATCACTGTCAGTTTTCAACATAATTCGTATAGTTCAAAAGGAACAGTCTGTCAAGGCACAACAAAGCAGCCAGCTCTTTTCTAGTCTGAAGAAGAGTGACCCTTGTTTCTTGAAACAAGTGTCATCCGCATGCTCAGCACGCCTCCTGGGCTAAGTGCAGAGGATCTCCTTTGGGATCTGGAGAGGAATGAGACCGCCTGCCCTCAAGAAGCCAGGCTGGCAAACAGGTAAACACACCAATCTCTGGGCCCCAAAGAGAAGCCACAGAGGAACAAAGGGCTGGAGGTGGGGCCAGGAGGAGGAAGCACTCACTCAGTGGGTGTTTTAGAGGAAGTGACAGGAAAAGCAGCAGCCTGCCGGTGGGCTCTAGTGGGACTGCCAGCAGGGCACAGGGAACATTCTGGGAACTGCAAGGAGGACAGGGTGTGCAAAGTGCAGTGCCACAGATAAGACTGAAGAGGCAGGAGAGGGCCAGGCTGCAGAGCCTTCTAGGCCACTGTGAGGCCAGCAGAGAAGTGCCGGCGTGACCGTTCCATGAGAAGACTGGATAGCAACTGCACCAGGGGTGGGGTGGCTTGCGACAGGCCTTAGGGACAGACTGGCTGCACTGCAGTTGGAGAGGCTGGTGGGGGAACCCAGTGTGAGCTTGGGATGACCTGAACTCAACTTCAGCCTTCGGAATTAACTTCTTAATCTACTTTCAGGAGTTGAGTATTTAGTGAGCACCTAACACTGGGAGGAATTTTTAAAATAATAACAAACAGGCAGTCATGGACCTTTATTCACATGAATTCATCTTTAGCAGGAAAGATAAATGTGTGCCAGGTTATTACATTAGAGAATGATCTGAGTCTCAGGGAAGCCAAGCATGAAGTAGTGAATGGCAGCTCACCAGTGCTGCAAGGAAGCCGAGAGGAGGGACAGACTGTCATGGTCACTGAGGTCAGATCTCGAAGAGCAGAGCATTTGCTGGTGTGGAAGGGTGGGAAGGGCCTCCAGAAAAGACAGGGGCACAGTGGGAAGTGGTAACAGACAGAGTCTACAGAAAGCTGAGGTGGGCTCTGGCATGAAAGAGATGGTAGAATGGCAGGGTCATGCAATCCGAAGGAGGGCCCAATGCCAGAGGATACACAACAGGTTCGCTGGGAGAAGTCGGCCAAGCGAAGGAGCACCTGAGAAAGGCTGAATCAGGAAGAGCAGGGAAGGGGCTTCCACAAACTTGAGGTCAGACCCTAAGTCTTCTACTTGTTATAATCTCCTGAACATAGCTGTTAAATACCTACTGTGTGCCTGGAGCCTCAGAGTCCTTATACCCTACAAGGAAGTACTGTTATCATCTCCATTTTACCAACAAGGAAGCTGTCAGTTAAGCAGGCAGACCAAGGTCACCCAACTCCTCTGCGGTAAAGGCAGAATTCCAAACCCGGGCTCTGAAATCCATGCCCCACATCACTGCCACAGTCTCGGTAAAGAGGGCTAAGGGTCTACAGAGAATCCATTTTCAGTCATGGCACCATCATCTGTGACTCTGCCCTTCTTGTTTCCCCCCAGATCAAACTCAGTCCTCGCTGTTCTTCCAAAGAAAGGTCTTCCGTGCCCTCCTTTCCCACCCATACAAGCACCAGTCCCAGGCCAAAACCTTCCCCTTCTTTCCTATGTGCCAGTCTATAAATCCATCTCTCCCATCAGGCCACTTACGAGGCTCTGCCAAGACCACATATTCCATCATGAGTCCTGTACCATCATGCCCTTGAGCACTAAAACTAGCTCTTGGACCTCTTCAGGAAAGGGGGGATGTTTAACCCCTTAGACCTGCATTCTCAAATGCAGGTGCACCAGGACCCCGCCCCAGCCTACCTTACCACACAGACATCCACTAATGCCACCTAGCCAACGCTGCCACCATCCTAGTCTGAGCTCTGACTGCGGTACCTTTAATACTTCTCTCCACAGCCTACCTCCAGTTCACCTCAAACTTAAGCTCAAACCCCTCCCACTCCAAAATGAGACTTCTCCAACTATCTCCCTGATGATTCACTTGGTGTTTATTTGTCTAAAGGCTCGTATACTCATAGTCTATAAGCTCTGAAAAGACAGGAATGGAATCTTATACCACCCTGCCTCCCTAGAGCATTAGGCGGGTGGAACTCCCAAGTGTTTAATACACAAGTGAAACCATGAGATGACAGGGGCCTGAGCTAGGGTGGTCACGGTGGAACCAGACTGTTCAGTGCCAAATGGTCCGTTTTGAACTTTGGTAACAGAGTTTTTATTTTATTGGTTCCATGACACCAAACTCTGCTCTTTTTCCTCATTTCACCTTAACCCTAACCCTACTCAACCTCTAGAAATCTGAGTCTTCCCAAGGCTTTGTTTCAGGGTTCCTGTTCTCTAAACTCCCTCCCAACACGATTTCCACTGTTCCTTTGGCTCTAAATACCATCCAAGATTCTCACCACTATTTCTAAGGCTAAATCTATGGTCCAAGCCCACGGGGAACACTTGTCTTATAGACATTTCAAACTAACTACTTCCAGAAATATGGATCTGACATCTGGTGGTAAACACAGACCACTGCTGTCAATGTATATCAAGCACTATGCTATCAAGCGCAAAGCACCATTGGCCCCTTTTTTTTTAAAAAAAAGGAAGTAAAAGCTTCGTGTGGCCTGTACTGTTACTTCTCTATGGAAAGCCACAAGGCCTCAGAACTGACAAAACATCTGCTTCTCAGAGACCAGCCTTTACCTTGTGGTTTACCAGAAATGTAGAGTAGCCTTTAAAATCGAAACAAAGCCAACCCACTCAGAGCAGTCAATGATTAGAATAGGTCAGTCAGTATGTTAAACAGGCTACTGACGCTGCAGTCTCCCTTCTATTAACTCATCTCTCTGCAAATAAAGACCTCGAAGCTTTTGAGATTTGAATTTCATAATTAACGTGATCGACTTATAGGTGCTAGAGGCCTCTAAAGGAAAGTTCACAGACACAGTCTGCTTCTTAACAGCATTCTAGCAGTTGAGCTGAAATTCCACATTTCCAGTGCTTAAATTCAAGGTCTAGTCAACCGGCCTCATCAGTTACATCCCTCTCCATTAGCTGTTCTGTCCCTGATGGTGAATAGATGCTGGAATGCTAAGATGTCAAAGGTGAACGAGAACGAAGACTGTTCATTTAACAGGCAGGCGCTGTGGCTGGGTCACCGCCCCATGTGCCAGGCAGCCCTGCTTATGTGCCACAGGCTTGCAGTCCAGCCATTCACATATCCATGAGCCGAGGTTCTTGGGCTGTTGGCCCTGATTTCTCTGGTGCTGTTTGTTTCCAGTCAACCTGGTATGTTCCTTCAGAGCACAGAACAAGTCCTCTTCTATGTCTCAATCCCCAAAGCCAGATGAGATCCAAATATAAATACAGGTTTATTTATGGCAAGGAATTTGTTCTTTGCTTTGTTTTACAACTAAGTTTGCGACTGTGTTTCAATTTTGATTTTATATTGTTTACTGAAATATATTTTGACATGCATCATCCTGTTACAAGGTGTACAACACATTAATCTGACACGTTTATACACTGTGATGTGACTGCCGTTGTATGATCATTAGCACTTCTGTCATGTTACATAATGATTTACACTCCAGATTTTAGACACATTGCCACAGTTTTCTATTACTGAGCTGAAATTTCATATCACCATCAGAAGTTACTACATATAAGCTCTGGTTGTTGTTTAGTTGCTAAGTTGTGTCCAATTCTTTTATGATCTGATGGACTGTAGCCCGCCAGGATCCTCTGTCCATGGGGATTCTCCAGGCAAGAATACTGGAGTGGGTTGCCATGCCCTCCTCCAGGGGATCTTCCCAACCCAAGGTCAAACCCATGTCTCTTGCATTATAGGCGGATTCTTTACCACTGAGCCACCAGGGGGGGGACGCCCCCTTAAGTTCCTGACCGAGAACGTTTAATTCTCAGCTTTTAAAAGAAGTGAGTTACCTGAACACAGTATTTAGTAAATTTGGGTTTTAGTAGAATCTGGAGAGTTCTATTTCTCATTTTTGGTTGAATGGAAAGAACATGAGATTCAAACTTAGAAGCCCTAGATCTGGTCTGCTCCTCTGTTCCAGAGAGGAAATTATGACATGGCTGTTTAGGCACAGCCACTTTTGAAATGGAAGAAACTTAACAGGGATAAACGTAATTGGGTCAAATGCGATAATGTTCTCTCTTACAATAAAGGAACCAGTTCAAAAGTTCCACTCATCACTGCTGAGCCTGCCCCAGGTCTGAGCCTCCCAAGCCCTGTGCCCACGGGCGACGACAGCCTTACTGGCTGTCCAGATGCTGATCCCCCC
The DNA here is from genome assembly GCF_002263795.3 of Bos taurus. Taxonomy (NCBI): domain Eukaryota; kingdom Metazoa; phylum Chordata; class Mammalia; order Artiodactyla; family Bovidae; genus Bos; species Bos taurus. The sequence continues at coordinate 44,968,050 of NC_037343.1, read as the reverse complement.
ACGCGCAGGGCTGGCCTAGGGCAGGCAGCGTCACTGTTCTGTGTCAGGATGTGAGAGGGGTACGGAGATACCACCCTATTCAACAATGATGGCAGCCAACAGCTGGCATTGTCTGAAGGGCTCTATAGGGACTCATTTAAGCATCACAATAGCCTTGCGAAGCAGGGGCTCCTAATATCTCCATTTTACAGATAAGGGGGGGGAAACATGTCTGTCACCAAATCCTTGAACCAGGGGAGGAGGATCAAGGGTGACAAAAGTAAACCATCGGGAAACTTCAGGGATGGGGTGAAGCCTGAGAATGGAGTCCAAGAGAGGGTGTGGATCCGGAAGATGAATGGGCACCTGCTGCCTGCACGTGCACTTCAAGATTTTCAGTGCTTCCCACGGGTCTCTGAACGCACAGGTAAAGGCTATAGTCTCCAAACTTAGTTTAGTCTTGTCTTGGTTTGTTCATCTTTTAAATTGGCCATAAAAACACTTGCCCTACCTATCTCCAAAAAATTCTTCTTAATATCAGATTGGATTGCACACAGAAGAGTACTGGGGGGATAAAGCCAAAGAATGAGGTGTGTGCTCATCTCCCCTGTGTGTGTATCCAACTCCCCATGCAGCTGGTCCCGGTTGCTGGACCTGACCTGTGTCTGTGGCAGAGAAAAGGAGCGATGCTACAGAAATGGTAAAAGACAATTCCTCAGCATTAACCCCTGGCTGAGAGCTTTCAAAATTAACTCCTGCTGCTGAATTTTAACTAGTGCATCACAGTCAGAAACTCACCGGGACTTCTGAACAGCGACTTCTCCTCAGTCCTCTTATGTAACTGTTGGGAAAACACTGTAGGTATTAAAATGAGTCCCACTGTGAAGATGGCTCCTTCTCCTCTGCCCCGCTTTCTGCATAAAATTTTATGTTAATAACTTGCTGCTTCTCAGAGGGCTGAAGAGCAGGCAGATCTGCAAGTAAGCAAACCACAGTTCCCCCCAACAGAGAGACAAAAGTGTAGCCCACAAGCCAGGCAGGGGGAAGAAGAGGATGTCACTGCTCTCCTGAAGGCAGAGAGCGGCCGAAGAAAACTGAAGATGGTCCCTAAATGTGGGCCTATGTTAAGGAGGGGTAAGGGGAGAAAAGAAAACACTGATGCCCGGAAGAAATCAAAGCCTTTAAAACATCTGTATTCCACGACACCTACCTGTCCATCAATGGCTCTCACTGACCAACCACCAGATGAGAAGAACCTATTGAATTTCATTCATATACTCCTGTCTGTTACAGGTTCCCATCACCCCAGACCTAAGACACACTTCTGGCTGGAGGTAGACTATTGATACTGCTTTGAAAAGTGTCATCTGGGTTTTGGTTTAAGATATTTAAGACATCAATGAAAGGGTGACTGGAGTAAAGCAGGATGTTTTCAGTAAACAGCTGCAGAAGCAACGTGTCCGAGAGGAGACATGCCAGCCAGCCAGGTGGGCATCCCAAGCTTTCTAGTATGTTGTTCCTGATTCCTGACTCTATTTCCTAAGTACATTCTGAATTTATACACAGTATTCCAGGATGACTAGTTAAGTCCCATTCAACTAGTTATAGTTGAAAAACAGCAAATAGGACAATTTAAAATAATAACCATATTTTTACTGATGACTCTTAACTCTCTCTCGAGACCTGGCATTCTTCCTGAGCTCAGACTAGTACCCACGCTCTCTATTCCAAGTAACATCTTCCGTTCTCTCAGGACATCACAGTCTCAACGTGGACACTGGGGGCTCCCAGACTGCATCCTCCTTGAAGTTCCTCAATACACTCTCCAACACAAGGGTAACTGAGCCCGTGCCACAGATGAAGAAACTCAAGTTTTGGTATATATCCTGCCCCAATCCATAGCTAATAAGGAAGGGTGAAGTAAAGAGATAAGAATTAGAAGTAGGATTAATTACTTGGAATCTAGGTACAGAAAACATTTTCTTGTATGTCTATGTATCAGAGAAATTAAAAGGTATTTGTTGTTGTTCAGTCACTAAGTTGTTGTATCTGACTCTTTGCAACCCCATGGATACGGTATTATCTATCTTTTCTTAAAAACAAACAAACAAAAAACCTCTGAAGGAAACTGTACATGTTAGCCCACAGGCTCCTCTGTCCATGGGATTTGCCAGGCATGAATACTGGAGTGGGCTGCCGTTTCATTCTCCAGGGGATCTTCCCAACCCAGGAACTGAACCCAGATCTCCTGCACTGCAGGTGGATTTTGTTTTTTTTACCATCCGAGCCACCAGGGAACCCTGTATACCTAGACACGCTTGCTCTCTGAAGCAAAAGTGTCAGAGACTGAATGTTGTATATCCATGTTAAAAATTTTCCCACCGAAATCCTTGGCTTGGAGTACATGGCTCTGCCACTAAATAACTACATCCCTGATTAGGTCGCTAGGCCTCTTTCGGGCTTCTGTATGCTTGGGTGTAAGATGATTGTCGGGGCTTTGTACCATTTGTCTGTAAATTCTCAGAAGTGGATGCCTCAAGTTCTCCATCACTGGGAGCTGCAGTCAGGCAGGCAGCCTCTCTCCTACACAGAGACAGAAGGATGGCTAAAATTCTTCCAAAAAGAGACCCTGTTAATGCATGATACATTGTCGACTGTCTTACCTGGAAACTGGATAATAAATGATCATTCTTGTCTTAAGTTGGGGTGATCTTTATTGTTGAGAGTAATTTGTTATGCAGGAGTAGGAAACCAATACGAGATTCATTACAAAAACCACTAAAAGCTTTAACCTCAATGGTAGTCAACTATTAATTAAATTAACCAGTAAACCATCTTCCAATTAGACTTCCTCAGACAGTCCACAGGCCCTACAGTCCTATAACCTTCCCCTGTGTTAACACCTGAGCTATGTTAACACCTAGCTCACAATGCCATAGGACATGACATGACATGACAAGCTATGCAGGCTACTGAGTACACGAGGGAATCCCCAGCACCCCAAACATCCCGTGACACTCAAAGCAGGTGACCACTATCACTGGCTGGATGACTAAACAAATGCAACTGGGAGTGAGCTGGCTCAGCCTTCTTCCAAGGCTGTTTACTTTCCAGCCATTTGCCCTCCAGCTTGACTCCTGACCTGTGCTCACTGCTAAGTTTCTAACTCTCTAATTACTACTTACAGAATGATTTGACACCAACTTTCCTGTCCATTTAAATGTACAAGTCTCACTAGAGACAACCACACCAGCCCACTCTGTGATGCTGGTTCAGCACCCAGAGTGAAGCCCACAGTGTCCTTTTCAACATGCCTCTGCGTGAAACCTTCCCAGCTGATCACAAACGTCAAAAAAAAAAGTCACTCTTTGGAGAAGGGAATGGCAACCCACTCCAGTATTTTCACCTGGGAAATCCCATGGACAGAACAGCCTGGAAGGCTACAGTCCATGGGTTGGCAAAAGAGTTGGACACGACTTAGCGACTAAACAATGACAACAATATTCAAACAATTGAACATTAGCTGGCCTTAGAAAGGAATGAAATACTGATACATACTACAACATGGATGAACCTTGAAAACATCAGGCTAGGTGAAAAACAAATCAAATATATGATTCTATTTAAATGAGACATGCAGAATGGGCAAACAGAGAGACAGAAAGGAGATTAGTGGTTGCTAAGAGGTAGAGTCCTGGGAGGACTGGGGAGTGATTTCTAAAACTACGAAGTTTCCTTTAGAGCTGCTGAAAATGTTCTAAATTTGATTCTGGTGATGGATGCACAACTCTGTGAATATGTTAGAAACCACAGAGTTGTCCATTTAAAATGAGTGAATTGTAAGGTATGTGAATTATATCTCAATAAAGCTATTACCAAAAAAAAAAAAAAAAGTCACTCCATTTTTTATTCAAAGACCACATGCCCAACAGGAAAAGAACCTCATGTTTGGTTTACACAGCTACTGTGCCCATGAGCAAAGGCCACTGAGCCATCCTGCTCTCTGCCTACGTGACCTTCTGAGTCTTGATGATAACGCTGAGTAGCTGAAGTCCTTTTATTACTGTGGGCCTAACAAAGCATCGCCACAGGGTGAATATTAGAGCAGCACGCTTCAATGCACTTTCAAGTCAAATGAGAACTGGCTAGTTAAGCAGCAGCATTAACAGATGTAGAAATACCGCCAGCTAAATACCTCTCACCAATTATGGCTGCCCAGCTACACCCATATTAAAAATAACCCAACACTAAGAACAAACCCAAAGGGGCATTAGCGACTCCTTCCTCCCTACCATATCACCGTACTCCCCACATAAATGTCCTTGTCAGGTGGCTCATAAATAGTAAGTCACTAAAAAGTTCACCTTCTTTAACAAAGTAGATCTCAGCACAGCAGGAAAGATGATTCAACTGAAGAAAGGAATGTGGCTTGTCTACAAGTTACAAGAGAACAAAGAAGTAGATCCTTTGCAAAAATCATAATGAAAGGCATTTAGATCAATGGCTGCCCAATAAAAACTGAATGTGAGCCACACGAAAGCCAAGTATGTAACTGTCACTTTCCAATAGGCATATTTCAAAAAGAAACATGTAAAATAATATATTTTAACACAATATGTCCAAAACATTATCATTTCAATGTGTAATCAATATACAAATGACTGATGGAATATTTTACATTCTGTTTTTCTTACTTGGTCTGTGAAATTTAGTGTGTGTTTTACACTAACAGCACCAACTCAGGCTAGTACATTTCAAGTATTCAATGGTCACCCACAGTCTGAGCCTCCAGTGATCTCTCCTCCCTTTGGATAAAACATTAAAGCGCCTAAAGCATTAAGAGTTTTCTACTAGGGAGTAAAATACATATATTGTTAGGATTATGGTCAATGATATCTCACAGTCCTAAATGATGTGAAATCATACTGGCCTCTTATCTCAAATTTGGTGAAACATCTTCCAGAAGAACTCAATCAAATCCAGAAGCTGTAACAACACACCTCTGCCCAACTCCCACACAGAGGAAACTGAGGCCCTATCTGGCTCCAGGGCCGTGGAGGCAGCTCCTGGACTTTGACTCCCTTTCTCTGTAACATGACAAGGGCTGGGATTCTGTATTTAACTTCGGTCACTTTAAATGCTCTCCAAATCCGGAGGAAAATCAAGTATCCTTTAGGAAATGCACGAGGTGGAGGAGGAAAGGAAGTGTATTTCAATCACAAAAGGCAAAACTCCTCAGCAGGCAGATCCCAGTCTACCAGTCTAGGACAGGCACCTTCTGGTCTCATACCATCCCATGAGGGTAGCCTGTCACAAGACAGGCCATCAAGAGAGGGTCCCACACCAGGGCTGCTCTGTTGGTTTTGTTCGGAACAGTGCTGCCATGATACCTCACTCTCGCTGCAAATACTGCTGTTAAGGGAGTGTGAACACAGCTGTGTGTAAATTACACACACAGATTTAATCCGTGTATTTACAAGGAATGTGTGTATGTGAGTGTGTGTGTGTGTGCCTGTGCCCATATGTGCACTTAATCTCATCTGACACTGCAACCCCATGGACTGTAGCCTGCCAGGCTCCTCTGTCCATGGGATTTCCCAAGGAAGAATACTGGAGTGGGCAGCCATTTCCTACTCCAGGGGATCTTCCTGACCCAGGCATCAAACCCAGGTCTTCTGTCTCCTGCATTAGCAGGCAGATTCTTTAACACTGAGCCACTTGGGAAGCCCCGTTTACATGGAACACAAACACACTAATAGTACATTTACTTACACAGTTGGGTACATTGGGCTGTAAACAGAGTAAGGTTTGAGTTCCAAAGTTTCCTTAAAATCTTACAAAAAGAAATACTTAGGAAATGCTTAGGCTGCTAAATCAGGCTGAGGCTCTTCTGTCCCCTCCCCCCATATTCTTCACTTGCAATGCTGCTGCTGCTAAGTCGCTTCAGTCATGTCGACTCTGTGCAACCCCATAGACGGCAGCCCACCAGACTCCTCTATCCCTGGGATTCTCCAGGCAAGAATACTGAAGTGGAATGCCATTTCCTTCTCCAATGCATGCATGCATGCTAAGTCGCTGCAGTTGTATCCGACTCTGTGCGACCCTATGGACAGCAGCCCACCAGACTCCACCGTCCACAAGATTCTCTAGGCAAGAATACTGGATTGGGTTGCCATTTTCTTCTCCATTCACTTGCAATACTGGAAAGTATTTGAGACTTTATGAAGGAGAACCATCAAAAAGAGCTCTAAAACTCACTTCTATAGCAAACATTAATCAACATGAGATAATTTTCAGAGCTACAAAGTTAGAAATGAGGGGGAAGGGGCAAAGAAGGTGAAAGCAGGAAGCCCCTGAAGTTCAGAACTGACTTGTCCTACTCCATCAGCTTTCCCTGGTGTGGATCACTTCCACACCCAGGAAGAGGAGGACAAATCTAAGGACCCACTAACACAGCAGACACTGATGCAGGGTCTTGGGAGTTTTTGGCTAATGTTGAAAAAATAAGCAGTAGAGTGATCCACATTTTATGCTCACTGCATTCAATGAGAAGACAAACAATACAGACACAGGCATCAGGCAAGGTGGGCTCTGGTTCCAAGCCTGATTCTATCAGGGCTTCACAGATGACCCCTGGCAGGCCACAAACATTGCCTGGGCTGGGTTTCTCATGGTAGAATGACATCCCAAGTATCCTAATTTATGCCCCCTGCCCCACTCCAAAGCATTAATTGTAAAATGTTCGGTGCTGCAGTACAATAAAAGAAAGCAAAGGGTAATAGTGCAACTAAATAAAAATATCATCCTATACACATGCCGACACAGAAGAAGTTCACTATAGGCCTTAATTTTATGCTTAAAAATTTTTACAACTAAACCTTCCAACTGATATTTTTTTCTTTTATATTTTTTCTTGATGTGGTTTGTATAAACCCCTGGTTTAAAAAAGAAGAAAGAAAAAAAAAATAAGATCCATTTCTGAGGCTTGGGTTTACTGTTGTTACCGTTCCACCAATAAATCATTTCCCAGTCTGGGCTTGGAAAAGCACTGGCCACGGTTTGATTGCTCCAGCCCCAGGTTGCCAGGCAACCAACACAAGGGGGAAGTCTGAGAACTGCTGACAGATAGCCAAGTGGCTGAAACAACAGACTTCTCTCTGTCAAAAATGTGTTTCAGAGGGCCACTTCCCCACCTCTGCTCTCTGCTAAACACTACATGATTGTAAAATCAAAATCAAAAGGCCACTGTAATAAAAACACACTTCCTGCTCAATTACTAATTGTTAAAAAGCGGTGGGGAGGTCCAGATCACACAGTGTATGGCAACAGAAATGTGATACCGTAAATGAGAGAAAGTCAGCGGCATGCGAGAACCTGACCTAAATATGGCTCTGCAGTTTCCAGTCAGGCGACCTGGTGCGTGGAGCAAATCAGCTGGTGCAGAAAGCTCCGGGAAGAAAATAAGGAATGTTGAGAAGTTAAAAGAAACAAACCAAACCATAACTAGGCAATCTCACATTACTTAATAATAAAACCAAGAGCATTCTCAATTGTTGTGAAACACAATCTGGAGATGACGGAAGTTTTCCCTCTCACATGGATTTCTCACTGTGGAACAGGGAGGGCAAGGAAGGCCAGTGACCCTCGAGAACCACGCCCCCTGGTGGCTGGGCAGGTTGGTGGCGATTCCCTAATGCTGGACTGTAAGCTGACTTACTGGAGAAGGCAATGGCACCCCACTCCAGTACTCCTGCCTGGAAAATCCCGTGGACGGAGGAGCCTGGTAGGCTACAATCTGTGGGGTTGCAAAGAGTCGGACATGACTGAGCAACTTCACTTTCACTTTTCACCTTCATGCATTGGAGAAGCAAATGGCAACCCACTCCAGTGTTCTTGCCTGGAGAATCCTAGGGACCAGGGAGCCTGGTGGGCTGCCATCTATGGGGTTGCACAGAGTCAGACACAACTGAAGCAACCTAGCAGCAGCAGCAGCAGCAGCAAGCTGACTTACAGTGCCTGAGGATATAGCTGTCCCTCAGCATCCTAAGAGGACTGGTTCCTGAACCCTCCAGGATATCAAAATCCTCAGATACTCGAGTCCCTTATAGAAAATGGCCTAGTATTTGCACATAACATATGCATGTCCTCCCCTATACTTTAAATCATCTCCAGATTACTTGTAATACAATATAAGTGCTATGTTAACAGTTGCTAGTGTGCAGAAAATTCAAGTTTTGCTTTTTGGAAGTTGTTTGGAATTTTTTTCCCCTGAATATTTTTGACCTACAGTTGGCTGAACCCACTGATGCACAACCGGCAGGTGTGGAAGGCTGACTGTACCAGGTCTGAATCTGAAAGTCTAATGCAACATGGTAAACACCTATGGGGCAGGATCAGCTCAGTCACCTCACATCACAGTCCCACTGAAAACTCTGCATCATCCAGAACTCGTTGGGAACTGACTGATGCAGTGTTTGGAGAAGGTCAGCACTCAGAACACAGCTCTTCATCTTTTTTGTGCCATGGATCCTGCTGGCAGTCTGGTAAAGGCTAACCTCTTACAAAACAGTTTTAAAATGCCTAAAATAAAGTGAGGGCTTCCCTGGTGGCTCAGCAGGATAGAATTGCCTGCCAATGCAGGAGACATGGGTTCACTCCCTGGGTCGGGACAATCCCTTGAAGGGGGACCCATTGCAGTATTCTTGCCTGGGAAATCCCATGGACAGAAGAGCCTGGCGGTCTGTAGTCCATGGATTCACAAAAAGAATCGGACGCAACTTAAGGACTAAACAACAACAACATATAAAGTGATATTACAATGGAAACCAGTTATCAAAACACTAAAAATGCAAATATACATACATTATTTAATAACATTAAACAAGAACTCACAGAGGATTTTTATTTTTGTCAAGTTTTTTGGGGGGACAGGGGTGATGTTTTGTTTTATACTATGAGCTCAGATTATAAACTCTTAGAGAGCAAAGACAGTAATTTATTCATCGCTACATCACCAAGCAATGTGTAGCCTGGTTTCCTGCCCAAGGTTGACCAATGGAAGGCTCCCTGGCTGGCCCTCACCACAAGGTCAACCCAGATCCTATGGGGGCCTGACTCCATGGGTTATCCCACTGCCTAGAAGTGGGCCTGGCAAGCAAGATTCGTATGTAAGCCTATAGCTTACAAATCAGCGTATGCAGACACCAAAGACTTTTCCCCCCTAGTTTTATTATTTATTTACTGGCTGCACTGTGCAGCCAACCAGGGATTGAACCTGCATCCTCTGCACTGGAAGCGTAGAGTCTTCACCACTTGACCACCAGGGAAGTCCCCCCAAGATATTCTAATGGGTATGTGGATTCAGTTTTAAGGGAATTCATTTCCAGAACTTCAACTTTCATATATTTTCTTTCCTAAAATTCATCTGCCTGAGAATACACCCTTGTGGGCAAGGTGCAACTCTCCTCTCCTGCCTCCTCCTTCACAATCATCCTCCTCTCACTTCATCACAAAGGCCTCCCTCTTTCCCATCCAGATGGCCAAGAGGCAACACTGCTTCACGCACGAACTCTGGGCTCTGAACAGAGGGTCAATTCAAGACACCATGAGCAACGCCAAGGTCACAACTGGAAGCCTCATGCAGGTCAGGTACTTTCCAGCAGAAGCTCATGGAGATGTCATCTGGTATATCAATGAAAATCATATCTGATGATAAATTACAGTTTTTGATTATGGAAGGAATTCAATAAATGAGTGACAAAACTATCCTATTTATGTAAACAAGGTTTCTGAGCACTTACAAATAAGTGAGGAATGAGAATAACACGATGCAGAATACGGTCTCATCTCAACAATAAGTAATAGTCATACAAAAACTAATGTGTTTAAAAAACTGAGTTATTTAATTTCCAACAAACATTAAGCAGAAACTAAAACTTTTATCAACTAATATCTTGTTGTTTTGATCAACTGTGCACTTATAATTATTACAGCATAATCAGAGAGGATTTTCTTTTAACACTTAGAGCTTTATTGCTAAAGAAAATAACAGCACACACATTTCTGTTTTCGAGAGTATGAAAAGGTGATCTGACAACACACTCTCAAGCACAAAATGCTTTACATCAAGGAGAAGCAGATTGGAAAATTATTAGTTATAGGTTTAAAGTGGAGAAAGATAAATTGTCAAATATTACTGCTAAAAAGGAGCCCATTCGTGTATTTTAAAAAATATATGATAATGGTTATAAATAATGATGGCATTCAAATGCAGTCGATCTATTTAAAAGAGTGATGGGACAGTCTTATTTCCAAATGTCAGTATTTATGATATGTAAGAAAGCACATGCTTATGATGAAAAGAGTACATGCCAACTTAAACTAGGGAGGGAGTATATGGCTTTTTAAGCAAAGCTTTTTTAAGGGGCTTTATGGGGAAATTTTGTCTAACTTTGTACCTAAAAGAAAGACCAGAATTCTTTGGGTACTGGACATATGCCACATCTCAACTAGGTTTATCAGACTCTGGTTTTAACTCACAGAATTGAGTGTTTCTAGGGTTATTAGAAACACTTTCTAGAACCCAGAGATATGGCACCACTGAAGACCCCACACTATGTGACTGTTGTTCCCCTGAGGTAAAGGCCCTTCTTTCTCTAAATTCCAAAACTGCTATGGCACTCCTCTGTTTAGAAGAATAAAGAGTTCAGACTCCTCAGTGCTCATTAAGAGTGCTCAGGGACCTCCGTCTTATCACTTGGGCCTCAGATCCCACCAGACACAAGCACCTGAGTCAAAGGCTGTATTAAAGTGGATTCTGAGGTTTCATTTCAGCTCAGGGGGAACACAGTGCCGTGTTAAACAACGTCTATGAGAAATGCAGGGAGAAGGAAGGGGTGGTCCCTGTGTGGCCCCTGCCTCAACGGAAGCCAGGCCCCCGCTGCTCCTGAACATGCCCTGACCTCTCCCATGTCTGCATCTCCCGCCATGAAGGGATTCTGGGCAATGTTGCCATGAAGCTGCTCTGGGGCTGGACTACGGGGTCGGGATTTCTGAGTATCTTCACTGACCACTGGCGTAACCCTGAACACATATGTTCACCACTGCACGCCCATGTTCTGTCACCTTCCTTCATTCTTCCAATGTTCCGCGTACCCCACGACAGAACTTCCCACATTCTGCCTGGCACAAGGCTCTAGGCACCCACGTCCATCACTGAATTTCTCTCCATGCAGTGCGGAGGTCCTGTGGGGCCATCTGGCAGAGTCTTTTGGACATACAAGTCAGGCATTTTGTTTCTTCAATGACAAACTCTATTATCAGCACCTGAGCCTTTCAGGGCCAGAAGAGCTCTAATTATTTAGTTAATACTTGATTTTTCAAAAGAAAATCAATGAATCTCCAAAGAATGAAAACTGGTTCCAGGCACAGACTCAACCAGAAATGGGCAGGCTTACCCACACTAATGCTTTTTCCCACCAAATTTTAATGATGTCACAAGTGGGTGGTTTTCTTTAGACAGATGGGGAGTCATCTGAGAATAGTAGAAGTGATGGGAGTGGGTAGGAAAAAAATAAAGAGGAGAAACTAGAATTTCTTGGTTTTCTTCAAATTGTGAACCAAAAAAAAACACACAGGACACAATGGCAGTGAGCATTCAGACGAAATCTCTCCCACCAGCAGCGGGTTTCTTTTCCTGGTTAATCTGAGGACAGCTTGGAGACCTGGGATTGGCTTTCATGGCCTCTCTCCCACTGCCTTGACCATGGGAAGGTGTGATTGTGGGGGCGGGGGTACCTTCCACTGTCCAGGATGGTGAACAGAGGGGAAGAAACTCTTGTGGTCTAATAAAAGGATGAAAGAAATGTTCTCCATGATGAGGAAATGAATCCTTTACTTATTAAGCTCCCTCATGCCTTTTTTTTTTCTTTTAATGTCTGTTTGATAAAAATACATCATACCAAGGAGCCATCAAAGAAAAGAAAACTACAGTGAAATGTGACAGGAACTCCAGAGGCTGGATGGAACCGCCTGTTGGGTTTAGCCACAGCCTCTCCCCTATTTCCCCTCCCAGCCACAGAGAGCATTCAACCAAAGCGGGCAGAAGATCACCAGGGAAAGTTTCAACAAGCACCAGACCCTTGTTGTCTAGCCTTTCCCCTAATCCAAAGTCATGAATAAAGGTTTACAGAATCTTTTTGGCATGTGAAAATACTCTATTATGTCCCCCATACTAGAATATGCACATCTCTGCATGACAAACACACGGACTTCACGTGACAAACACATGAACTTCAAGCAGACAACCTAACTCTTGCTTTTGTAGCAAAGTTCCCACTTCTCCTTTCAGCAAAACTCAGTCTGTCCTAAGCTCACCGAAAGCTCCTGAGCCCTGAGGGTATTTATGTAGTCCTGACAAGGAACAGTTTACGGGCAATTAAGACACGACCCGGAAGATCACCAGATGGGGGACAAGTAACATGAATTATTAGAAAAACACCTATCGTTCTTCCTGAACTGACCTGAGCTCTCAGGGGCATGGTCTGCCCAGACTTGCTCAGCAGAAGGTGCTTCGGAACAGGAAACGCTGCTCCCCTGCAGAAGGCAGAGCCTGGGTGCCACTCGTGTACTGTCTTCACAGCATCTACCCAAATCACCTTACTGGTGTTCATTTATTTGTCTCTGTCCCCCCCCCCCCCCCCACAGAATGTAAGTGCCATGAGAACAGTGTGTCCACTGCTAACTTCTATCTGGAGAACTTAGGGCCTTGTGCACAGTTCAATGACCAATATTTGTTGAGTGACCAAGGAAACAAACAGCGCGATATATTCTGAAGCCAACAATCCATCCTGTGATCTTACATTTTAGATATTTTTCTAGTCATAGAATCCTGCCTGGTCACCATCTGCCTCCATCTTCAAGCTCTATGTATTAATCCAGCTCAGCTCAATTTACCACCGGCTGAGCCTCACTGCCGAGGAAGCCAGTGTGAGACATGCACTGCCCCTTAGGAAGCACATCACTCAGCAGACCAGTGCTTGGGGGCCACCTCTCAGTCTCCCCAGCGCCATCACCCATAGCCCAAGCTTCCCTCCCACCCCTTCCCCATTACTCTCCTCCCATCCCTACCTCTGGCTTGGGACATCTCACCCTAGCATCCCCCAACTGGTTCTTTATATCCTAGAGTTACTGTCTCTCCCCCCACCCCCGTTCTCCAAGCGCCCTAACCCCCAACGCCCCCCTTCATCAGCAGCTTCACACACGGTGCACACAGCATCGTCCTCCCCGCTCCAGTGATAGGGCCAGCAGCTTGGTTCTACGTATGTTCCTCAACTCCAGCAAAGACAAGCCTGTCTGAGAGCATCATCCACAACCTTTCCCCTCATCATAACATCAACCAACCAAGCCAGCCTCTCACTGCCTATCAGCGAGCCAATACCGAGCTAAAAGTCCCTTTCTCTACCCTGCCTTCTGACAGCACTCTCAGGAACGTGAAAAACCTTTGCCCAGAGCTGCTCGCAGCCACAATTCCTGGTGCCCCCTCCTATCTTCCAACCTAGCCATCCACTTATGACTGGACATCTGTGAAAACCAGAAAACTGCTTTTCTTTACTAGTGCACAGTCACTGTGAATCCCACAAAAGCCTCTTCTCCTTGACTCGTGACTTCCAGCCCTTCGACTCCGCTGCCACTTCTGCCCTGGTTCCCTGAGTTCTGGATCCGGACTGGACTAACAGTTACTCCAGCAACACCATCAACACTGCTACACATGCCTCCGCATCCTGACCTTGGACCAACTTTCTACCCAATCTTCCAATTAAGTTATGTCAAAGTCAACCCCAGCCCTATCACTGCCCCCATTAAAAAATACATAATCATTCCTCATATCCTACCAAGACAAACACAATGGTTAACAACAAATGAAACAGGACCCAAATCTTCCTCCTGCCTTTCAACTATTCCTTTCCTGACTCTGTACTAAGTGGCTCCATCACTTTGTCCAGTCTTCCGCACCTCAACATAAAAATTCCCTCAGTCTCTTCTCTTGCTGCACGGTCTCCCCTGGCAACCTCAGCAGATCCTGGCCCTGCCACTTGCTAGCTCTGTGATCCTCAGCAAGCTAATTAACCTCTTCAAGTTCAGCTTCCTTAACTATGACCCCCTCTGTACATGAGAAAGTTCTTCTATCTTTAGACCTCCATACCTAACTGCGACACCCACCTGTATCTTTTACAATCACTTCAAATTCAACATAAACTCTCCTCCCCTCCCCGAAGCAACTACTCTTGATTGCAGGGTTTTATCAGCTGTACCAGCAGCCTCCTCCCTTGCACCAAAACACAATGTCTGAACAGCATCTCTCAACTTTTTCCTTGCTCCCTATTTCCAATCAGCTGGGCTTCTCCAGACAGGCCAAGCAGTGTAGCAGGTGAAGAGCTGGACTCGGGCACAAGGCTGGGCTGGCAAAGCAGGCTCTACGAACCGCGCTGTGACCTCAGCAAATTTCTCCCTCCTGGCAGTGACCCAGCTTCTCCATGTGCAGAATGTCCACAAATGAGTCACCTCGCGCCACGCTCTCGGCACAGCACCTGGCACATAACAGAGGTCTTACTATAGCTCCTCGGCCTCTCTTAATCCCTGCTCTTGCTTCTCAGGGCCTCCACCACAGTCTTTCTCAATCTCGGCTGCAGAGCAGAACCCCAGCACCCTAACTATATCCCAGGGGGAAGTAAAATCAGTCTCTGGGGCAGACCCATGTCTCCTGTGGGTGTATGTGATAAACTTTCTTGTGTGGTTCCTGTGTGTGTGTGTGTGTGTGTATGTGTGTTAAAGTTTCCTGTGTGGTTCCAGTGTTCAACCAAGGTTGAGTACCACTGCTGTAAACTCAGAGCTCTCAAAATCTTCCACCAGGATTGCAGACTTCACCCAGTCTTGTGGTTCTCAGGGCCGAGAATATGGGCGCCTGGGTCCCACCTCAGACAGAGACTCTGACTCAGAGCGCAGTCTGGGCACTGGGACGTTTCAAGTTCTCCGGGTGATGTTAATGTGCAGCCAGAACCACGACTCCCTCTCTACCACTTCCATCCACCAGTCCCTGTCACTGCCAGATGAATTTTCAGTGACGGTCCCAGTCCTGCCATTCCCCACACTCAAATATATGTAATTATTCCGTATTTCCTATTAAATTCAACACAAACTTCTCTTCCCATAAAGAGTGGATGGCTTCAAGTCACCCATCTTATCCACTCAACCACCTACAGCATCCTTCAACTGGGCAACCAGCTACTGACCAGCCACCCACATTCTTTAAACCTTTGTTCTTCCATTAAAATCTAGGGTGTCCGCCTGCTGAAACCCCATCTATACTTCAAGGTGCCTCCTCCTCAGAGCCTCACCCAATCTCCCTGCTGGAAAACAGAGCAGACTGGGTTCACCCCTTGGTCTTCCATGGATCAGCTCACAGGATCAGGAGGAGATGAGGCACTAGAAGCAGGCGTTCACTGTGGGCCTGCTCTCTCCTCTCTGGTGCCTGTGGCGACAATGTCCGACTCAAGTGCCCATTTATACCCGCGGCCAGGATCAGTCAAGGATGCCACACTGCCAGGCAATTATCAAGGTGAGTGGTGCCTCCTGCAGAGATCTCAGCAGTTAAAGAAGAGATGATGTTTATTTGTCTAAAGTCCCCAAGAAGTTCCCCTCTTGTTAGATAAAGAAATCAATACCATTTTTAAGTCTTGTTTCTAAAAATCTCAGCTAAATACAAAACACATCACTTAACAGTAAACAGAGGATGAAGGGGTCTCACCAATACTCAGCAGAGCCTTGCACATAGCAGATATGGAAATGCAGTGGAATTCAATGTGATAGAAGGTGAAAAAGAAGCCCTTTGTCTTTCCTATTCCCTGTATAATATTATCTAAGGAACATCTAAAGTTGGTTACCCAGACACTGATGATGATGACATGTGATTTGGGGCTCTAAGAACCCTTTTGTATTCATCAGAAGGAAAGGGCCTCTCCCATACATGCATGTCCTCATAACAATGGAATCCTCCACTGCCTAAAATTATTCCAAACCAGCTGAGGATAACATAGTGTGATGCTTAACAACTGAATGATCCCTCTGAAAATTAGCCTAAAAGCAAGAAAACAGATCCCTGGAATGTTTGACATGGGGTTTTACAGAAAGTTGAGAGGAGGAGACAGAACAAGCGAAGAACGAAAAATGTGAGCTGATTACAAAGTCAGAGCTCTAATGAGGAAAACAAACCACTAAGGTCAGGCTGCTCTGGGCTCAAAAACCTGGGAAGCTGGCAAAGAAGCTGGGCTGTCCTTCAGGACGATCTGAAAGTATCTTCTAACTTTTGTTATATTACTGCTAAAGACTGGAGAACAGCATTTCCAAGCACTGGAAGGAAGGTACTAAGTATGCAGAGTCCACCCCATTCTTTAAGCAGCTTCAGGAGTCTGAACAGCTTCATCTGATGCCATCAAGGGGCCCAGGTGGTGTTCTGCTGGGGACACGGGAGAGCACAGAGCCCAGGGCCTTCCACAAGCAAAGCTTTTTGACTTGTAGGTGAATGTCATATGGGTCTGGGGTCCGGGTCAACTGGTTCCCTTACTAAAGACCATAGTCAAATTCATTTTCTAAAACTTTCCTTTCAAAAACAGATAACTGAAACTCTTTAGCTCTGTTACCCAAAAGTTGAGAGGCCCAGACAGAATAGGGAAACGGCTAATTTATGCTAATAGTGCCTGTTTGGAAAGCAGCTTACTAGTAAATGTGATACCTCCACAGACTCCAACACCAGAGGCTTCCAGAGAAGACTCGGGGCTGCTCAGAGGAGGAGGGAGACTGAAGCAATGTGAAGCAAATCCACTGAACACGGATCAGTCTTTCCTCCCACTCTGGCAGAGCACATAATACTCATTACTGTGCATCTCTGTAGTCTAGAAGGTTCTCCTTTATTACTGCTGATGGGAAAGATTAGGAAAAAAATAAATTCATAATCAAAACCTACAAATTAGCTGCAAGGGGAAACCTAGAACCCTTAGTACTAAGAAGACGTGTGAGTACGCAGGTGTCCACCTTTTCATATTTCTTATCCAGAGATGATTTAGAAAAAATATCTGCCCATGTTTTCCTGGAAGTAAAAGGCTGGAGGTGGGGCAGTAGCCCGAGACTGGCATCAGATCCAGTTTCCGGTTACACAAACCTGTCAGCCATCACAAAGTTCCTCCTCCTCTCCTTATTTCTCAGATAAGAAAACTAAGACCCAAGTGGAGACCCAACGTCCTTGTGGTCACCAGTATGAGGACCGTCACCTGGGCCTTCTGCTCTTGGGCCAGCATCTTCTCCTAAACCACCGGGCCTCCTCCTGCCTGTGCCCCTACCTCCACCCATAGTGAGTGTCCAGAGAGGAGTGGGAGCGGCCACCCTGAGCTTCCACCTCCCCCAGCATCCAGGGTCTGTCTCAGTCGTGCTCACGGTGCCCCGGGAGGATGTGGACCAACACAGGAAAGCAGCAGTGACTCTCCATGTCCAAGGTATCCTCCACCTACCTGTAGGATGGAGATCTTCCTAGTTCTGCGGGGGTCGTAATTTATGACCATTTAATAAAATGATCCAGAATGACAGAGTATACACGGTAAAAAAACAAAACAGGCTCTAGGCACAGATTTTAAATGTTGAATGCGGTGTTGGTAGGCTTTCAGCCCTCAGGACACATAATGTAATTTCAGTCATTCACCAGGATCCTCTGACTCTGCGGTTCTTTCTCACTTGCGGCTTTCGCTGCCGCCGCCTCCTCCTCATGGGTTCTGTGGTGTATCAACTTGACAGTTCTGTTTCCTACTGCTGGGATCAATTACATGGAGTCTAGCTCTCTAGCAAGGGGAAAAAACACTCCTAAAGTGCCCAAATAGTGGGAGCATACCTGAGGTTTAGAGGAATCCTGACAGGAAAAATATATTACCCACATCTCACATCTCTGTGATTACAAAACAAGACCACCCAAGACACAGAGTTCTGAGGGCAGGTGGGTTAGTCCAAGTGGTTAGATGAATACTGGGCAGTGCCCTTCTCTCCCTCTGTCACTCGCTCACAGCAGAATGTTGCAACCACACGTGTCAGTAAGTATTAAGTGATGCAAGGAATAGGCTCTTAAAATCAGAGTCTACAAAATTAGAAAATGATTGCTTCTTGGTAGGAAAGCTATGACAAACCTAAAGACTGCGTTAAAAAGCAAAGACATCACTTTGCCGACAAAGGTCCGTATAGTCAAACCTATGTACAGTAGTCATGTATAGATGTGAGAGCTGGAAATAAAGAAGGCAGAGCACTGAAGAATTGATGCTTTCAAACTGTGGTGCTGGAGAAGATTCTTGAGAGTCCCTTGGAAAGCAAGGAGATCAAACCAGTCAATCCTAAAGGAAATCAACCCTGAATATTCACTGGAAGGTCTGATGCTGAAGCTGAAGCTCCAATACTTTGGCTGCCTGATTTGAACCAGCTGACTCATTGGAAAAGACCCTGATGCTGGGAAAGATTGAAGGCAGAAGAAGAGGGCAACAGAGGATGAGATGGTTGGATGGCATCACTGATTCAATGGACATGAACTTGGGCAAACTCTGGGACATGGTGAGGGACAGGGAAGCCTGGAATGCTGCAGTCCATGGGGTCACCAAGAGTCGGGCACGACTTGGCGACTGAACAACAAGAAAATAAAACAGACAACTGGAAGGAGTTGGCTGCTCCTTCCAAGGGAAGCTACCAAGAAGAAAAGAGCAGGGAAGCGTCCACATAACACTGCTGGAGTCTAAAGATGCTCTGGCCTCACACAGGATGACTCAGAAGTCCTCCTTGACTGTATTCAGTGTCAGGGGCCAGCTCCACTGAAGTGGTCTGAGGATCTGGGGACTTGGGGGGAGGGGGAATATCCTCTACTATTCAACCCAGTCAAACAATGTTTTCTGATGACCAACTTTGCTCCAGGCCCTGGGCCACATTCTGGGGATACAAGACTCTAGCACTTGGCGAACACACTAGGTACGTCACTTAAGGTCTTGTTTCAATCTGTCTTCTCCACTAGAATGTCAGCTCCATGAGGACAGGGGGTTTGTTCCTTCTGTTCCCTGCTGTTATCACCGACACACACAGTGGTACCTGGCATTGTGCTGGTGCTCCCTGGACATTAATGAAATAAATGAATGACTTCTGACCAGTAATCTAAAATGAGAACTGAACGAGTATCCTGGTGAACAGCATGAAGGACTCATCCTGTCTTCAGGCTCACTTGCCATCTCTTCTCTCTGCCAAGCCCCAATACCAAACTCAACAAGCCCAAAGCTGGAGACACAGACCTGGGCCTGAACACTAAGGTGAGATCCAACTGCGGAAACTGTCTTTCTTCTTTCTGACCACCAAACACATTCTGCTTCCTAACACCTCAGTGCTCTGCCATATAGGTGTGGATAATGCACTGGAATTTACCCATATAAACATAACTTTGGAAAAATGTCCTAAAGCAAGTGCTGAAACATAATTGGTTATCACTTGGCAGTATGCAGGGTTATCAGGAGAAGAATAAGCACATAACACTACTGGGGAATACAAAAACCAGGCTGGCACCTCAGTGAACACAGCAATTGGGGGCCACCAAGGCCATTACTACTTCTACCTCAGAGAGACTAGATTTAAGACACAAGTGGGCCAAGAGGAGACAGCTTTCATGAGTTCAGTTCAGTTGCTCAGTTGTGTTCGACTCTTTGTGACCCCATGAACTGCAGCACGCCAGGCCTCCCTGTCCATCACCAACTCCCGGAGTCCACCCAAACCCATGTCTACTGTGTCAGTGATGCCATCCAACCATCTCATCCTCTGTCATCCCCTTCTCCTCCTGCCCTCAATCTTTCCCAGCATCAGGGTCTTTTCCAATGAGTCAGCTCTTCGCATCAGGTGGCCAAAATACTGGAGTTTCAGCTTCAACATCAGTCCTTCCAATGAACACCCATGACTGATCTCCTTTAGGATGGACTGGTTGGATCTCCTTGCAGTCCAAGGGACTCTCAAGAGTCTTCTCCAACACCACAGTTCAAAAGCATCAATTCTTCAGCGCTCAGCTTTCTTTATAGTCCAACTCTCACATCCATATATGACCACTGGAAAAACCATAGCCTTGACTAGACAGACCTTTGTTGACAAAGTGATGTCTCTGCTTTTTAATATGCTGTCTAGGTTGGTCATAACTTTCCTTCCAAGGAGTAAGTGTCTTTTAATTTTATGGCTGCAATCACCACCTACAGTGATTTTGGGAGTCCCCCAAAATAAAGTCAGCCACTGTTTCCACTGTTTCCCCATCTATTTGCCATGAAGTGATGGGACCGGATGCCGTGATCTTAGTTTTCTGAATGCTGAGCTTTAAGCCAACTTTTTCACTCTCCTCTTC
This sequence comes from Bos taurus, assembly GCF_002263795.3. Lineage (NCBI taxonomy): Eukaryota > Metazoa > Chordata > Mammalia > Artiodactyla > Bovidae > Bos > Bos taurus. Next base: position 44,947,625 of record NC_037343.1, on the reverse strand, counting down.
CATGAGTTACTTCCTCTCAATGTAGGTTCCCCCTCACTGCAATCTTTTTTTTTTTTTAAACCTCTTGTTTCCTTCCCTAATCCTGAATTCTAGCTACCAGGCTAATAAGGTGTGTTTCACCTGTGAAAATGTAAGGCTCCAATGTCACTGTACACAAAGTGTTCCATGCATACACAATGAAAATTGATTTCAGTTCTGTTGCTAAGAAACTGCAGAAGGAAAGGGTTTTTCCAGCCTCTTCATTTATAAAGTAACCACTTTGTCTATCGGAGAACAAATGCATCTCTCAAGTCCCCTCATGCCTTGCTCTCATTTTTAAAATGAACAGAGAAAGATGATGGAGAGTGGCTGAAAGTACATGCTATCTTCATTTTTTTTTCACGTCCTTGAAAATGAGATGGAAACATGGTTTCAATAACCCACTGCTCTCATATTTATTAATCTTTCAGGCTGAAGATTCTGCCCAACACTGCCCCATTTCAAGCAAAAATGAAAAATGTCCCATAGAAATTACTCTTTGATTTTAAAAGGTTAGCCTGGGCAGTGAGAACTAATTTATGCTATGCTTGTATTCCATGTGGGGTTACTTCCCAGGTCTCTGTCCTATCCTACATTGCCCCAAGGCCCAAACACGTACACGTGCATGAACAAGAAAACACACTCACACACAGCCCAAGAGAACAGCACAATGCACTGCTAGGTTTCTTAAAAACAAAAACAAAAAAACACTAAAATTAGGGCTTGGGATAAGGAACGTGAAAACATACTTGTTAAAGAAAATGAAAAAAAAAAGTTCTTGTTTAAAAAGAGAGAAACAGGCATACTAACTTTGAGCACACCATAAAGAGGAAGCCTAGAAAGCAATAAAGCCACATATGTGAAAGGCAAGGTCACAGCTGAATTTGTAGATTTAACCCAGAGGCAACTTCTACTGATATGAAACAATGAAATAAATTTTTGAAATATCTCTCCCCTTCCAATGCTTGGCTTATTTAATTTACTAAAGGACTCTAAAGTACAGTTCTTTTCACAGCTTGTTACACAGTAGAATCTTTCTGCAAACTGACAAAATTGATTGTCTTACACCAACTTTTCTACACATATAATTGATTTTTAATTTGGTGTCTCATTTCCAAAAGGACTTGACAATAAACTCCACTCTATCCACACTATTGACTTCTTTAAACAAGAGTTTGATTCAAAGTCTGATGGGAGTCAATTACAGAAAAGATAGTTTAGTTTCACTAATATCTGAAACATTAGGCAAATTTTACCCAAATGTACATCTTCCTTTTTTAATAGTAAGGCCTGATTCTTACCATGGACCATAATAAGAATACGTAACATGAGCAACATGTATTTTACTTATACGTACAATGTATGGCAACACACATTATAATTCTTCCTTTTCTTTTTTCTACTCTCATATCTAAGGATTAAGCTGTTCATAAGAAACGGTTACCAATTTAGTTTAAAATGAGAGGAAGGGTAATCAGTAGGGAGAAAAAACTACTTTCATCCAATTTAAAATTTACTGAGTACATATTATGAGTTGCACTAAATACAGCATATCTATATTTCGGGTTCTAAGCAAACCGTAAAAAATTTCAGATTAAGATTTCTTTAGAAAGTGAGGATTTTAATGTTATGATTCAATTTATGTAAGTTTACAATGACATAAAATGATGTAGGTACATGAAACAAAGTACTTTGAAGAGAGTATGAAACAAGGAAAATGTGAGATGGTGATGAGGTTTCAACTTCCCTTTAATGTTTTTATAATAATGGTCTCACAGGAGAGAAAGAGCCACATAAAATTTAAAAAAGAAAAAGAAAATGAATGGATTCATACTGGATGACCTACAGGTTCATCAACATTTCTTGAAAGACTATATAAAATGTTCCACAACTTTGGAAACTGGACCATTCTTTTTATTTTTTTGGACCATTCTTAAAATAAATATAATTCAATTAAGCCTTCTCCTATATTTAATGTTATATACCTTTAAAACCGAACACGAAGATTACGGACATCCTAAAGCTTACATCTGCAAGTAGGTAATCGTGGGCTGTAGGCACCCCACCCTGCCCCCGCAGCTTTCACCTCCACCACCTCCTGCTGCTGGAGGGACTTAACTTCGTTTCTGCTGTGAATTCCATTTTCTACAGCTGCCACACAAACAGTAAATAAAATTCATTGTATTTTTGCCCCACTAAGCAGCTCTGTCTTCTGGCACATCCAGATGCCTGGCTTGAAAATAGTGAACAACGAAAACAATGTTTTATTGAGCAAACATTCCAAAAAGGCCATAACAAAGGCCTCGGAAGGTGCTGCTAAAGAAAGACACTGTGGCAAGGGCTTTGTGTCCTCCATCTGAGTAATCCTTGACCAGTGGCCTGGGTTCATTGGATTACAGATATTCAGAGAATTAGTCTCCCATGTCATGTCAACTTCAAAAGAAAGACTTCCATTTATGTTTATGATAAATGGAGTTTTAAACTGAAAGATGGTTCAGATGTTTTAAAATTTATGAATCTGTAAAATCCATGTACATGACCAATTAAGGTTTATTGTCCCCACGGATTAACGCTTTTTGGATAAAAAATTCCAGAGGTTATCTGTATCTAGGTTGTTCACCTCAATGTATTACATCAAAGTTGATATGAAATATTTAAAGGGAACCATATTTCAAGATGGGGCTTTCTAGGTGGCGCTAGTGGTAAACAATCTGCCTGCCAATTCAGGAGAAGCAAGAGACACTGGTTCCACCCCTGGGTCGGGAAGACCCCCTGGAGTAGGAAATGGCAACCCACTCCAGTATTCTTGCCTGGAGAATTCCATGGACAGAGGAGCCTGGCACGCTATAGTCCACAGGGCTGCAAAGAGTCAGATACGATTGAGGGACTGAACACACACACATATTTCAAGATAAAAGTTACAGTTGAAAGTGAAAGCTTTGGTCACTCAGTCGTGTCCAACTGCTCGCAATCCCATAGACTGTAGCCCACCAGGCTCCTCTGTCCATGGAATTCTCCAGGCAAAATACTGGAGTGGGTTGCTATTCCCTTCTCCAGGGGATCCCACCCAGGAATTCAACTCGGGTCTCCCGCATTGCAGGCAGATTCTTCACCATCTGAGCCACCAGGGAAACCTCCAAAAGTTACAGTTACCCAAGATGAAATGGAAGCACTCTGCAGGGACATCCAAAGCAACACAACCTCTCCCTTATGTAACACCTGGAATTATGCCCAAAGCTATTTCTGCATGAAAGTAATTCCTGAAACACAGCAAAGTGGATGGGAAGCAAAGGGTGAAACGCACAGCTCAGAGAGGCACCCAATCTTACAACCTTGCAAGGCAGGCCAAACTCCACAAGGAAAATGCAGGCCCTGAATTTTGAAAAGAATTCAATTAGCACCCCCAGTATTTCCATAATCAACAGCTGAATGCTAATTAAGAGCACAGCACCAAGCAAGCAATGGAATCCCAGTGCAATAAGCAACAACACAAGGGCGCAAATGCTCCCTTCAGCCTGCATGCATAAACAAACAGAATTAATAACTACCCGAGCATGGAAGGGTGGCTTAATCTGTTTCGATTAGGCGCAGTTCAGCCCTGGGGCTTTTGTGTTATATTTAAATGTGTTCATCATGTTTAATTAAAAACCTAATAATCTAGGGTTGTTGTTTTTTTAAGTTCTGATCTGTACTTTCCTCTTCTTTCTCTCCCTGAGTTCTACTGATTTGGATGGTTTCCTGAAAAGGAACAATATTTTTAGCATGCTGTAAGTGAAACTGGCTAACCAGCAACATCATTCTCCAAGGCAGCAGCCAGTCACTGACATGGGTTCCATCCTAGCCCATGTTAGGGGTTCAATAAGCTTCTTGAATTAAAGCAAAAACACTCCTCTGATCTGACCTGGTTTATTTAGCCTGAAAGACTTCCCCATGAGCTAGCTACCAAGGTGTTTCCAACAGTCTCTCCTCTAAAACAGAGTTCTTTTGTCATTTGGCTTAGAATTTGACAGAAACTGGCACAAACCTGGCTTCAGTTCAATAGAATTTAAAGTATCTCAGCCCTAAGGCAACTTCAATAAGAAATACCATATCTGTAACAACACATCAAGTGTCTAAGGAATTACTGAGAGGAAGTGTGAAATGAAAGGCCTCCTGTTGTTTAATTCTGAGGCCTAAGATCTCAAGAATTAATCGTTATCTGAAAGACCTCAGAAGAAGAGGTCCGGTGATAGTGCTAACCATAATTTGGGAACTTTTCTCAAAAGTAAACTTTTAAGGTTTACTTTTATATGCATCACTGGATTCATATAAAAGTTTTTCTCCTTGGTGCTGATGCATAATTATTAACCATTAAATGCTGGATTGAGGACAGTGTCAATTAGAGTGAAGTTTAAAACCAATCATCTTAAATAGAGTTGTCAATACTCAAGTGCCTCAAAGGCAGAGACATTACTTTCACCATCAGAAAGTCCTCACTCTTCACAAGTCTACAAACTAGAAGGACAACCAACTTAGAAATAAAGACCGTGAGGAACAAAGCTGTCACGATGCAGCACAGAGGCTTCAGGAGCGGCCAATAAAGGATGCAGACCTAGTTCAGCAGCGGAGTGCCTTGATGCTGAACCTTAGGGTCTGGGTTGGCAAGAGAGAGAGAGGAGTCTGTTCCCAGGGCAGAAGACCCACAGGGTCAGGAGGTTCCCACTGTCAGCACAGCCAGGGGTCCCATGGCAGGTGCTCCCTGCCAACCCTCTCACACGGTGCTCCATTCACGTCTGTGCAAAGGAAAGCAAGTGCATCGATGCTGGAGTCGGGTCAGATGCTGGGCAGCTGGTCAAACTGATATACTGGAGCCAATGAAATTCAAACATAACTAGAGCATCCAAGTATACAGAACATTAAGAGGGACAAAAGAGGCAGGTTCATGTATTTATTTGAGTTCAGGCCCATTTACTTTGCTTAAATCTTCTGATTCCTGGGGTGAGAAAATGTGGGAGTTTCAGCAGGAGGGGTGGCAGGTTAAGAGCAGTGCTGGTTTATGTGCCCTACTGCCACATAAAACGATTCAGAGAGGTGATCTGGACAGTTCAGGTGAGGCTTCCCTCAGCCTATCAATTACTCAATCACCCTCCCTCATTCCCTGTTGAGGTTTTAGAAAGTGAACTTAACTTCCTATGAGTAAGGGAACCATTTGATCCCTGGGCTCTGCAAGGGCTGGATGACTGCCAAAACATTTCTTAAAACTTACACTAAAACAAACATGGTAAAAATGAGCCCAGACTGACAAGGATGTATGCGGTTAGAGATGATTATCCCAGGCTGGGAGTGAGTGGCACTCTGGAGTCCTGCTTCACTTTTCAGAATCAAGCTGGGCTTTTCCCCATGTGTCAGGTTCCCGACCCTCCTTCATCCTACCATTTGCTGCATGTCCCCAAGAGGCAGCAGAGAGGACACTGCCCACCCTGCGTCTGATGTAAGCAAATGCTGTTGGGGAAGGAAGCCAGCTCTTTTCAGCAGGAATGTGAAAGGTCCAGAGGGAATGAAAGGTCAATGGAGGAGTGAATGAAGGGGGAGAGAGAAAGGAGCTGGGGAGGCAGGAGTGAAAAGGGAGGGACAATGGCGGGGCGGGGGTGGGCACATGAAGGTGGAAGGAGAGGAGAGACCAGACCAAGTGAGGAGCCTGAGTCTGGGAAGCAGCTGTCAGGGGACATCCGTGCTGACAGGCCCTAGGATGGGCCACTGTCCACGACTGTCCCAGCCTTTTCATCTCCTTATGTCTGTCTTTCACAAAGGCTTTGTGTAGAATTTAACATTTTTACCCATCAGATCTCTTACTTCTTCTCACATAAATAGGTCTACAGTGGGAAACAATATCCATGACTTTTTTTTTTAATTGAAGTATACTTGATTTAAATGTTGTGTTAATTTCTGTACAGCAGTGATTCAGTAATATAAATATAAATTTTTTTTATACTCTCTTCATACTCATTAGGATTTATCACATACCAAATCACTTTCACACCATACTCATTATGGTTTATCACAGGATACTGAATCTAAGTTCTCTGTACAGCACAGGGAACTATATTCAATATATAGGACCTTGTTGTTCATCTTTTTTATACATAGCAGTTTGTGTCTATTAATTCCAAACACCTAATTTATCCCTCTCCCACGCCATGTTCCCCCTTTGGTAACTGTAAGTTTGCTTTCTATATCTATGAATCTGTTTCTGTTTCATAAATAAGTTCACCCATGTCATATTAGACTCCACCTATAAGTGGTATCGTATATTTGTCTTTCTCTGACTTACTTCCCTTAGTATGATAATCTCTAGGCCCATCCATGTTGCTGCAAATGTCATTATTTCATTCTCTCTTAAGGCTGAGTAATGTTTCATCACACACACACACACACACACACACCCCCCACATCTCCTTTACCCACTCATCTTCTACGGGCATTCAGGTTGCTTCTATGTGTTGACTATTGTGAACAGTGGTGCGTGTATCTTTTCAAATTAGAGTTTTCTCTGGCTATATGGCCAGAAATGACTGGATCATATGGCAACTCTATTTTTAGTTTTTTAATATGTGACTTTTCAACACAGTTGAGTTTAACATTTTTACTTTGGCCACTGTCTCAAGGACAAAAGTTTGAGCTGTCTGCATCTCTTTACTAATCGGGTCAAGTTTCACATTCTCTATTTCAAAGCTGAGGCTTCACCAACACTCCTATGAACTGAGGGACCGCTGAGAAGGCTGGTGCTCTCTTATGGAAGCTTCAAGGACCATCTCACTATCTCGACCCCTCCTTGCTGCCTCCTGATTTTTCCCTCACTCCTCTCAACCCCTGCTGCCCTCATCCACAGCACCCCAGGGAAACCTCCCTGGGCACACACCCAGGATCTCACCACTTCTTATCACCACTGCTGCTGTGCCACTCGGTCACCCAGGCCTGGGCTCTCACACAGCCCGAAGCCACTCTTGCTTGAAGCAGCAGCCAGAGAGTCATTGGCAGATGGAGTCCCTGTGCTCAGAAGCCACTCACGCAGAGCAAACAGCAAGACTCTGAACACAGGTCTACCGGCCACCCGACCTGTGCCCCACCTCTCCTGCCGCTCTCCCCTCGGACATGTTCCTGCCTGTTCCTCCAACACGCCAGGTGCGCTTCCACCTTAGGGCCCTCAATATCCAAGGCTTGCCTCCTCACAGAAGCCAGGCCCCCATCTGGTTCACCCCCGCCCCCTGCCCATGGCTTTCCTCAGCACACACTGATTTACAGGTGGTCTCCCCTCTCGATGGGGGGCCCTGTGTTCCCCTTGATAGTGCCTAACATAGCACCTGGCACAGAACAAGCACTTGATAAAAACTGCTGAAAACATGAATGAGTGGGACCAGGAAACACTCTCCCATAGGCTATTCTTAAATACAGGCAAGGAATTCACAATCAATCAATATGTGTATCAGTGCCAGCCCTAATCTTAATCTCGGTCAGCCTCAAGGGCAAATGTCAAGTGGTGATGCTCATACTGAAGACTGTATTTGCAAAAGCACAAGAAATCTCCCTGCTTTGTGTAGCAATTCTTCTCCCCAAAGTCACAAGGTGGAGGAGAGCTTCATTAGAACTCTTTCTGCTGGGATAAAATCCATGAGTTAGAAAACATGTACTTCTGGGTACATTTCTATCTTCCCACTGTCGGACACGACTGAGCGACTTCCCTTTCACTTTTCACTTTCATGCATTGGAGAAGGAAATGGCAACCCACTCCAGTGTTCTTGCCTGGAGAATCCCAGGGATGGCGGAGCCTGGTGGGCTGCTGTCTATGGGGTTGCACAGAGTCGGACACGACTGAAGCGACCTAGCAGCAGCAGCAGTAACAGAATGAATATGAAAGATCTGATATTGATTTAAAGTCTATGTTTCCTGCTCTTGACTACTGTCCTTCTGCAGGTTAGAGACCCTAAGCAGACTTCACAACAAAAACAAGGTGCAGCCTTAATCTAAAGAGAGTATCAGCTGGTTCTAAAATGACTGAATCCTTCCTAACAGAAGGAGGTATCAAAAGCTAGCCTGCACCCAAACAAACCAACCAACCCAAACTAATTTTTTTAAAGAGCAACTATTTCCTCTCTTTCCATGACAGCTGGGGAAATCTTTCCCATTTTCTATGAAACAAATGCTGACTAAACTCAATTCTTTCCATACAATTATGAGGTTCAAAGGCTCTTTATCCTGACTGACAGATGCCACAGGCAGTCTGCAGCCATGACCGGATCCTGGGGACACGGTGAGCAGCACGCCCAGCCGCCCCTCATGCCCCAGAGCAGACCCGAGGCCGATTCCCGCCCGCTCACCACTTCGTCCTCGGTCCAGCTCTTCTCAATCAGCTTGGGCACAGGCTTCTTCACCAGCCGCTGCAGAGCTTTGCCAGCATCATAGCCACTTTCATGGAGCTAAAACAATAATGACAATTTTAGTTTGTTCATTGCACCAAATAACAGAACTGGAAGCAAATCAATAAAGAGGGGATCCTTCATTTACTCTAACAGAAGAGTCATGAGATGGGCACACAAGACTCAAGAGTTACTTCAGCCAGTGTCATAACTGGCTAATATCCAACCACTCCCTGGATCCAGCTGTTCTGGGAGAAGGACACAAGCAGGAGAGAGAACATTCTGGCAATGACAGGAACAAGATGAAGACCAACAGTAACATTTATGGAAAATTTAGCCTAGGCTGTTGCTAAAGCACCTTCCATGCACTCATTATCTTTCTTAATCCTATGAGGAAAGTATTCTCTCAGTTAATCTTATGGAGTAGGAACCCTCATCACCCATTTTATGGATGAGGAGACTGAGGCATGGAAAGGTCGAGTAAAGGTACTCACCCATACTAAGCCAGTAGGCAGTGGAGCCAAGACTCAAACCCAGCCTACATGACCCCTACTCTTGTCCCATTTCCCTCAAAGTGGTCTAAAGACATGACAGATTATGTTCTTTCCCATTAGCACATCTTAAGTCTTTCACCTATAATTTCACTAAAAAAAATCTCAAGTATCTAAATATAAAAACTTTAAATCTAATTATGTAACAGTATACTAACTTCTCAGCACATATAAATGAAGATGCTAGTTTATCTACATGCTCCTTTTAAGACTGGACTTTCTCTCTGGTCAAAACTGTTTTTTTTTGTTTTTTTTTTTTTAAGATTTATTTATTTTTGGCTGTGCTGGGTCTTCATTGCTATGTGCAGACTTTTCTCTAGTTGTGGCAAGCAGGGGCTACTCTTGCAGAAAGTGAAAGTGAAAGTCGCTCAGTCATACCCAACTCTTTGCAACCTCCTGGACTATATACACTCCATGGTATTCTCCAGGCCAGAATATCCTCCCAACCCAGGGATCAAATGCAGGTATGCTGTATTGCAGGTGGATTTTTTACCAGCTGAGCCACAAGGGAAGCCCCTTGTTGTGGAGCACAGGCTCAAGAGTTGTGGCTCACTGGCTTAGCTGCTCTGCAGCATGTGGAATCTTCCTGGACCAGGAATCAAACTCATGTCCCCTGTATTGGCAGGCAGATTCTTAACCACTGGACCACCAGGGAAACACAGAATGTTTTTATACTCCATATCCTTTCTAACCCTGGGCAATGCTTGGCACCCCTGATCCCTCTCCATCTTGCAAAGATACGCCTGCCTTGGCTCCTATGACCATGTCCACCTCTGGTTCCTGAGTCTCCACCTGTGGACAATGAAGAGAAGGAGTAGAGAGAATGATCCTCCTGCTCATATCGACCTTCCCAAACTCTGGCTGTCTCTCCAGATTTCTCACCCGGGAATGCCCTTTCTTTCCAAAGTCTACTCTGATAGGAGCATTTGTTCTGGCTGAGCCCTATACCTCCAGGAACTAACACCATCCATAGCAAAAGGTGATACACAGAGATACTTGTTGAGTTAATAAATAAAGGCCTTCAACTACTTACTGTCCCTCGATAGACTCAACCTAAATCTCCACCTCAGTGTCTTCAGGTTCATTCAATCTGATGTTAGCTGAGTACCTATTATGGTGCAGGCCACACCCCAAACCCTGGGGACACAGCAGTGAACACAACGCCAGCCCGAAGGGGACATGCTGATCTTTCTACAAGTGCTTCAATCCCTTATTTGAAAAATTCACCAACATTTGCAAATCCTCAGTACAAATAAGGTGCGAACTTTACTAGTAAGTCAGTTTGTTTATTTGTTTGGATGGATGAATGGAAGAACAAATAAATAAAAATTTTGGATATAGCAAATCTCTCCTATAACTATTTGACTGCTATTGGAAGTTAAATGTTCATTTTCATTGCTCATTCAGCAAAACAAAAAGTTATTAAAAATCAAAATTTCCCAAGTTAGTCTCACATTTTAGAGGATCCCAACTTACTCCAAGTCCAGACTACCCATAGATGTCCAGACTAGAAATTAATTACTAAGACAACTACCTTAAAAAAACCAAAAACACCTACTTCAATGATTAATGCTGTATCTTTTTTTTGGTGGTGGTTGGGTGTGGATATGGGTGAGTGTACACAAAAAATATGGATGCTAGATATGACCTTATGTATTTTTATGACATTCATTGTTAGAGGATTTAAAAAATAATATACTATAAATATTATACTAAATAAATGAAATACTATACTAAAATATTAGAATTTGCAAATGTTTGAAAACTGTTCAACTGGCCTCCTTTCAGAAGTATATAAAATAAAAATAGTTAGATTTTCATACTTTGCCTAAGATCCAGAACAAGCAGATATTTGCCAAGTTCTATAATATAATTCGGAGAAGGCAATGGCACCCCACTCCAGTACTCTTGCCTGGAAAACCCCATGGACGGAGGAGCCTGGTAGGCTCCAGTCCATGGGGTCGCTAAGAGTCGGACACGACTGAGCGACTTCACTTTCACTTTTCACTTTCATGCACTGGAGAAGGAAATGGCAACCCACTCCAGTATTCTTGCCTGGAGAATCCCAGGGATAGAGGAGCCTAGTGGGCTGCCGTCTATGGGGTCACACAGAGTCAGACATGACTGAAGCGACTTAGCAGCAGTAGCAGTAGCATAATATAATTAGGATCTATAATGAGAGCTTAACAGCAAGGATCAGAACTGAATAAAGGGAAAAACTGCATGGCTATTTAATTTTTTACCAAACCAGTCAATCCTAATGGAAATCAACCCTGAATATTCATTCATTGGAAGGACTGAGGCTGAAGCTCCAATACTCTGGCCACCTGATGTGAAGAGCCAACTCATTGGAAAAGACCCTGATGCTGGGAAAGATTGAAGGCAGGAGGAGAAGGGGGCAGCAGAGGATGAGATAGTTAGACAGCATCAATGGACATGAGTTTGAGCAAACTCCAGGAGACAGTGAAGGAAAAGGAAGCCTGGCATGCTCCGTTTCATGGGGTCACAAAAAGTCAGACATGACCTAGCGACTGAACAACAACATGTTAGTGATACTTTGAAATCAATTCAAGTTGATCAAATCATGAATTCTTAATAAAAAGCTCATGGCAAATTAACAATATTTTATAAGAGGTAATTACTGTAAATGGGGTAATTATACAGAAAGTGATGAAAAACTATGGACTTTGGAGCCAGATTATCTGGAGTGGAATTCTAGCTCTACCACTTACTAGGTGTGTGGCCATGGACAAGTTACTTATCCTCTTTGGGCTTCAATTTTATCATTTTTAAAAAATGCATATAATAATAGCATCTGCCTTTCAGGGCTATTGTGAGGATAACATTAGAAACTACATGTAAAATTGCTTATAAGTACCTGGCACATAGTATGCTAAATGAGTGTTAGCTATTTATTTTTAGAAGGAAGGAGAAAAAAATGAAGGAAGTAGTCTCTGTCCAATTTTCATTCATTTTCTAGATTAGAGAGTAGCCTTTCCAGAGACAGAAAAACAATTGTTAAACTATAAACAAAACCACTTATGTTTCACATAATTATTCATGTTAATAATTAATGAAATTTGATTAAAACTCTGGTACAGTACACAGAAAAAAAATTAAATCTTACATGGCTGATAACAGGAAATTACTCATAAGAACACAGGGCCCATTCCAAAAGTGAACAAGTGAATGAAGTTAAGTCATTAATCCCTATGACATTCCTGCCTTTTGGTGAACCAAGAGCTTTAAATGAGCTGGAAGAAATGTTCTGAGGGACCTGCTGCACTCAGGGTTGTTTGGTTTTTCAAGGAGGGTGCTCCTGCTTGCACGGAGTCCCCAGTCAAGTTTCTCATGAGGTGCTTTAGTAGAGTTTTCCCTCAAACACATCCTCGCATCTGTGATTCCTTTGTTCAGATCACACTTTCCCCTGACAAAGCTGTTGTGATATATCTGGTAAGCTGAATAACAGGTAATTGCTTCTGCTCATGGGATCCACTGTCAGCCTGTCTTCTAAAAATAGTCCTATTCCTGACCTTTCCACTCCATGGACCCAACAAGTATCCAGAGTGTCCACCTCCTCCATCTCTGCCAAAAACACGCCTGAAAAGTAAAAGTGTGGCACTATTTAACAACAGTGACAAATACTGACTGAACGCATGGAGTCGGGAGTGACTGTGCTGTCATCAAGAATTCATGAAGGCCAGTACAAGGTTCTGTTCTGGCATGCCCTCTTCCCAGAGAACCCAAAGGGACCTTTCTCAACAAGCCCCTTCTTAACGTTGCAAACAGTTATTCCCACTTTATAGCAATTGAGTCTGAGGAAGTTCTGAGAGCATTACATTTTTAAAGAAACACTTCAGTTATATTTACTAAAGATGGACTTTTTAACATATTAACAGTTGTTTCAGCCCACATTGTTTCTTTGAATATCTATCAAGCACTTTGGGAAAATTACTGGAAGTTCAGGACATCCTTCACTCCTTCTGCAAACATGTACTGAGTGCTAAACGGTGCCAGATGCTCTCCTGGGTGAGGGGGACAGACAGAGCCAGGAGAAGCACAGGAAATGGGTGTCGGAAACGCTGGGCTGAGAAGCAGATTAAAGAACTGTTCTCATGTGACACGTTCACCTAAAGTCACACCTATACCCTAGGGTCCTAAAAGGCTGGGTTGCTGGGTTCCACTTTCTTTGCTTAATATACTGTATCAGGCACAAAAAAGCACTTCTTAAAAAGGGTTTGTTTTCTGAAGGATTATGAAGATTTGTTTTTCTTCAGACTGGAGCCAAAATAATGTTTGAGCTAGAGCTTAACTAGTTGTTTCAACTGTATTCCTCATGTAAATTAAGAGTTTGTAAGTTTACCAAAATACTGGCTATCTCAAATCTTTAAAGATTGTCTTTGAAAATATTCCCAATACTGTGTCAAGCTCTGAAGAACTGGAACAATCTCAACCTGTGAAAAATGGGTTCCAAATTTGAAAAACCTGATCATGACCACACAGGTACATCAGTATGGGAAATTCAGTGCCCAATTATAGCTAAGGTAAAAGGTTCTTCACTGTGAATAAGATTTTCTCCCATTACCCTAGAGAAGACTGCTCAAAGAAACCACAGTGAAGACACTCAAACAGCTTCACTCTATAGTCTCAGAAGAGCAATGAAAGCAAGGTAAGGAGACCTTTCTGTCCATTTGCAGCCAAGACATACTGGGAAAATCTGGGATTAAAGCAATTTTAATGTACAGAGAAATGTACCATCTTGGAGCTACTGGGTCAACATCAGTGCAAAAAGTAGGCACCAAGACAGAGCATTCTTATCCAGTCAGCTTCTAATCTTCACAAGCTTCCACAGAGAGAAGAACCTAGATTTGACGCTGTCACCCTGACCCGCCAGGCAGTAGAGCAGGAAGCCATTCCACAAAAACCACTGTTTTCAAATTCATCATCACAGGCTGTGCATGTGCACACGTCTGTATGCGTATGTGTGTGTGTTTTAATCCGATGATCAGGGAAGCATGCACTTGTAAATCTGCCGCTTCCACATCACTGAACTGCAGGTCTGCACTTAGGCACAAGTAGCAATAAAAGTCATCTTCCCCTAAACCACAGGTCAGTATCTGGGAGATTTGATAACAAAATGGTGATTTTTCACCAATGCACTAGCCTCTAAGTCACCCATCGTGGAATTCTCTTTGCTTTGCTGCTTCCCAGCAGTCTGTCAGCTGGTTCCCAGAATTTGCTCCACAGATTGCTCAGCTTGAGCTCTTCCCTTCAATTCTGGTTTGTTCACTGTCAGAGTCCAGGTGGCTCTTCCCCGACCAGCTGTCCACTCTCCTTGGCCATGCCTTCTGCTGCCCTGAGACCCAAGGGACACCCCAGCCCCACAGGGAGGCTGCTGTCATCACATTCTCTGTTGTCCTTCCATTCATTCAACAAGAGCTCCTGAGCAACTCTAAATGTCACATAAAGTGCCACCAAAGATGGCTAAGATGGCCCAAGCACAGTAGCAGAGTGGACCGGGGGTGTGAAAGCGCTAAAAACAATAGCAGCTTCCAGTAGCAAACCCCTAGTTTGGTTCTGCTTAACAAATTGAATGGCAACACCAAATGACACAACACCAGGGACACGGTGCCCTCTGTAATTGGACACAGCTGGCTGATGCATGAAATGCTCTGAACAACTCAAAAGATTCCAGGTGCTCAGCAGCCCGCCTGCACAACCGCTCCCACAGTCAAGGCCTCTGCAGCCTCATGAGTGTGAGCACGGCATCAAGTCTGAGCAGGGAGACAGATGCCTTAAAGCTTCATCACAAACCGGCTGAGTTGAGGTTCTCATCTGTGTCAAGTGGGACTAACAACATCAGCCCCTCGCTGTGTCAAAGGACCGTGAAAAGCAATAAATGAGACACCATGTGACAAGACACCCCAAAAGGCCAAATGGCTACAAACTGTCCAGCGGTACCATCATGGGGAGTAATAGTTCAGGGGCACGGCTATTATGCAAGCTTCTTAAACACTTGCAGGTTCAAGGTGCACACGGTGCTGGGGACTACCCAGCCTCGAGTGTCCTGTGACAGCCCCTGACCTCTCCGTGATTAGTAGGAAGGAAGGGTCAGGCCACAAGAAGAAAAACACATTTCTGCGTAATTGCCCAAGTTAAACCTGCTCCTCTCACTCAGCCTGACAAACCATTCCCTGCTTATTACTTTCTATAATTTAATATATATAAGTGCTTTACTGGCAAGCTTCTCGAAAGAATAAATAATACTTAATGACTGCCTACTGTTTAATTAACTCATGATTGAACTTCTCATGGATCGCTATAAACACTAAATTATATCCTTCCTCAAAGCTGCCATGGACAGAATTCTTGTTTCAAGCTTTAACTCTCCTGCCTAAACAATTCCGAAATTTCAGCAAATCTGTACATTGGACAGGGAGGTGAGAGAATCAACCTTAATGCCTGGTTATAAACTGTGTTATTTTATAGAGCAAGGATGAGGTCTTAATTTAAATAAGACTGAAAATGTGCACATGTCCGAACATCTCATTTATATTACAGCAATCATTAAACATCGCTGGATCTGGGGCAATCTGATTAGCATAAACTCTGCGTATTACCACAAGGTTTCGAGTTTCTACTACAGCTTCTCATCTGAGCTGCCATTTTCTGTCTGCGTGATGCTGCAAATAAATTCTCCCCTTGGCACGGCTCAGCTGTCAGGCACCTCTGTTCTATAATGAACCCATGAATTACATCTCCTGCTCTGTCATCTCTGGTCTCACACATCAAAATATTGTTCTTCAACTGTAATTTATAACTTAATTTAAATGTCCCTTTTACTGTGACCTTTTTAGATCAAATGGCATTGCAGCTGGCAGCTACTGCTATGCCAAAGTATTCTTCTGCAATTACAGCCATTATAATAACTGCAGAAAAAGCCTATCTGAGGTTAGATTGCATTCATGCTAAATATTAAATAATTGCAGTCCATTAGGGATAATATTAGATTTCAAAGTCTTTTGCTCTGCAAAATACACTGTTTATTTATAAGAAATTGCCAAAATAACTTAGAAAGGGGGAAAAAAGTGGAATTTGGAAACGATCTTAAAATTACTCATGTAGTTTTAATCATTTGAATTATTCCTCACTGACATGAGAAAGCTGTCTGAAATCTGACAAGTGAAAACGTCCTCTCATAATATATAATTCACAAATGCCTATATATTTTCATTCATTCCTCTATCACCAATGACCTTGTTCAGTTCAGTTCAGTCCAGTCACTCAGTCATGTCCAACTCTTTGTGACCCCATGGACTGCAGCACTCCAGGCTTCCCTGTCCATCACCAACTCCTGGAGCTTGCTCAAACTCATGTCCATTGAATTGGTGATGACATCCAACCATCTCACACTCTGTCATCCCCTTCTCCCGCCTTCAATCTTTCCCAGCATCAGGGTCTTTTCTAATGAGTCAGTTCTTTGGATCAGGTAGCCAAAGTATTGGAGCTTCAGTATTAATCCTTCCAATGAACATTCAGGATTGATTTCCTTTAGGATTGACTGGTTTGATCTCCTTGCAGTCCAAGGGACTCTCAAGAGTCTTCTCCGTCAACACAGTTCAAAAGCATCAATTCTTTGGTGCTCAGCTTTCTTTATGGTACAACTCTCACATCCATACATGACTACTGGAAAAACCATAGCTTTGACTAGACAAATCTTTGTTGGCAAAACAATGTCTCTGCTTTTTAATATGGTGTCTAGATTGGTCATAATTTTACTTCCTAGGAGCAAGCATCTTTTAATTTCATGGCTGCAGTCATCATCCACAGTGATTTTGGAGACCAAGAAAATAAAGCCCAGTGACCTAGTACAAAGCTCAAAACATGATACACACATACATTCAAAAACTACAGTTAAGATTGAAAGCACAATGCTTATTTTTGTTTGGCCACTATCACTCCTAATAATGCTACTTAAGCACTGGAGAGGATAAATTTCTCTAAATACTCTTATGGGCACACATTTGAGAGATAAAGGTAAAGACACAGAATTTAACTGCTGAGAGTAAGGGCTGAAGGAAAGATTCAGTTAATTTTCAGAAAGAAATACATATTCGCTGGAATAACTTTTCCCCTCTAACACATTCTGAATAAGTACAATGTTCTAGAAATTATGGCTGAGGTCACAAAGGAGAAGAGAGAGGGGGAGACCAACATTTCTTGAGTGTTGTCTGTGCTAGAACTTGTACATCTGTGTGTGGGTTCAGTTGCTCATTTGTGCTCAACTCTTTGAGACCCCATGGACTGTAGCCTGCCAGGCTCCTCTGTCCAGGCAAGAATACTGGAGTGGGTTGCCATTCCCTTCTCCAGAGGTGCTAAGAACTTACTCAGTATATAACTTCATCATTTCACACCACTCTTTTGAGGCAAGAGTGCTACATATGAGGAAACAAAACCAAGAGGTTCAGCCTCGTGCTTGGGGCCACCTCCCTACAAAGCAGCAGAGCAAGGATTCCACATTAGCCCAGTGTCCAGGACTCCTAAGACTCAGTCCCTGCCCCCGACCCCTCTACTGGAGCATGTCAGGATCGGCGATCTGCTGGGAACAGTGAGCTCAGGGACTCCTCCAGCTGCAGGGATGGGGCAAGCACAAGGTCTTTTCTTACACTGGGGTGGCTAGTCAGGAGTAGCTCAGAGTAGACAAAACACACATATAAACAAAATAATGAAATAAATGTATAATAAAAACAGAAGAGTGTCAGTGACTAGGGTGCTATTTGTTCTGTTGAAAGAGCAAGATGATTCCACAAAGCAGATTTTAAAGATCAACAGTATACACAATATGATTAACCTTGCCTATACTTAGGGCTTCCCTGGTGGCTCAGCAGTAAAGAATTCGCCGGCCATGCAGAAGCCATGGGTTCAATCCCTGGGTTGGGAAGATCCCCTGGAGGAGGAAATGGCAACCCACTCCAATATTCTTGCCAGGAAAATCCCATGGACAGAGGAGCCTGGCAGGCTACAGTCCATGGGGTCACAAAGAGTTGGATACCACTGAGGGACTGAGCATGCCTATACTTAATAAAGAGCAACAGTCAAATTAAAAACAATATTCTAGGAGGAGGTAATAAAAGGCAGTTATTATGTCTAGGCAATAATTCACTTATAACAATTTCCCATGGCTAGTACAACACTGTATCATTTCTCATTCACAGCTCTCACATATGTACCTAGAAAACAGGTCACAATCTGTGACTACAGTGCTACAGTGCTTTTGAAGCTATTCTAAACCCACAGAACAGGGATCTCAACCACAAGGTGATTAGAAAGCAAACACCAAATGCTGGCACATCAGCTGAGGTCAGTAAACTATTTTTAAAATATAGAACAAACCAAGTCTTAGCCATTTCTGACTATTTGTCTGTTTTTAGCATCTAATCTGACATTGTCTTTACAAACATAAACACCTGGACAGGAGAACCTGAGAAGACGCTGGCACCAAAGATGCAGGTTTGGGGGTTCTGCAGAGGTGAGATCTAAATGAGAGAAAGCTCCCAGCTCTGGCTTAGATTCAAACACTTGTCCTGCCACTAGCTGTGTGATAAGAAACAAATTATTTTTCTAAACCTCAGTTTTCTTAGCTGTAGAAAGGAAGAACATAGAATCTTCCTTTCTATGGAAAGGAAGAACATAGAATTCATGCCTGTTTAGGATGAAATAAGATATGTGGTCATCACTGAGCCTGATTCCAGAAGGAGGAAATGTTCCATTAAGGAAAGCTGACTGAGAAGGGATGGGACACGACGAGTGTCACGGGAAATTGCCCTGGTGCTAGGAGAGTGAGTATGCCTTAGAGCACCATAGAGGTGAGCTTATCCTACAGTACAGAGAAGACAGGATGGAAGATGGGGATGAAAAGGGAAACAACGGAGAACCTGATGGCCTGGGGGGCTCTCAGGAGTGAGGTGCCAGGCTGTCCTGGGGGGAATTAGCAGCCTGGGCAGAGGGGCCTGGAGGACCCTGCTCTGAGCAGCAATGTGGCCCCTGGACTCTTCCTCTGTAACAAAGGGGCTGAACTGGGTCATTTTTCGGAACCCTTCAGTTTTTAATCTTCTTTCTCTTTATAGATTTTGTTTTTAATTTTCATTTGTTTTTGGCTAGGCTGGGTCTTTGTTGCTGCATGCAGACTTTCTCTAGTTGCAGCACTCAGGTTTCTTATTGCAGTGGTTTCTCTTGTGGAGCATGGGCTCTTAGCGTGTGGGCTTACGTAATTGCGGCACACAGGCTTAGCTGCCCTGCGGCATGTGGGATCTTCCCCAACCAGAGATCGAACTTGTGTCCCCTGCACCGGCAGGCGAATTCTTTACCACTGGACCATCAGGGAAGTTCCACAGATGTTTTTGAAAGGTAAAATTCTAAAGGATATTCTATTGAAAAATGAATAAATGGAAATATTAATACACTCATTTAGAAAAAGTAAACAAACAACATAGCCACTGAACTACGCCAACTGCCTGGGCCAAACACTGACCAGCTATTGCAGATTTTTCACTTACACCTTAGGGATTTAAGGTTAACGTCTTAACTTTCAGGTCTCTGCAAAAGCTGGACTAGTCCACGCCACGGGTCTTTAAATGAAGTTATGCATAATTATCTACAGAGCTCACAGTATATAACCTCGCTTCCCAGAAACAAAACCTTTCTTCCTGCTTTCTGTGTGAGTTCCAGCCCAGGACATAAAGGATGCTGGGCTGTGGTGGATCAAAGCCACCAGTCCAGTGCATGGAAAGGGAGGCCAGCTCCTCAGAACTCAGCACACAAATCCACTGATGAGAAGACCCACCTTAATGATAAAGAATGAGGAGTGTAACTCCAGCCACAGAGAGAAAAACTCCTGGCAGAGTCAGGAATCGTCATTATTTGTCAGCTTAGAAAGACCTATCTCATATCGTAGGCAGAAACTGCTCAGGGCCACAGTGGCAATTTTTTCACTTACTCCTAGAATCTTCACAGCCTTGAAAACAGAAAAATGGCAAGGGAAGCTCTAACCTAGAGGGTGATAGAAAAACATAGCTCTATTCCCTTATGCAGACATTAGGGAACCCATTCCTAAATGCTCAAGTGAACTAGGAAGTGCACATGAAAGTTAGCCACAGGTCAATTATAACCAGATTCCTACAAACAATTAAATTTCTTTAAAATAAATAAACAAAAACAACCTCAAGATCAACGGCATCAGTATTAAGAGAAACCATTTACAAAAATTGCTTGAATTCCTATTCAGAAGAATTTAAGTGCAGAAATGACTGCTTCCCCTCCTCAGGGCTCAGTAACCTTAACCTTAATGATTTTTGATGAGTAATTTTTAGGCTGTGTAAACAATAGTGCATTATTCTTTCTGGCTGCAATGATAAAGTAATGGAACAAAGAAAATCAAAGAGGCACACAGCAAAGCATGCAAGACTACAGAGGTGGGAAGGCTTCTGAGTGACTGCTCTTTTATCTAGAAACCTCAGCCAAGAACAAAGTGAGTGACTAAGAAATAAGCAACGAGGCTTTGGGCAACCCCAGTAGTGCCTCCAGCTACAGCCCTGCAGAACCAAGAAGCCTCGCCCTGAGCCTGAGAGGCTTAGCCTCCTCACCATTCTGGATTTCTCAGTCTAACAACAGGTCTGAAAGAACAAAAGAAAAAGACTGTACGATTTCAAAACACAGCAGCAGCAGAAGAGAGCCTGACTGTGGAAGACTACCAAACTTGGCAAATACGACACAAACCAAAGACCTCAAACTCGAAAACAGTCCCAAAAAATTCTGTGTGATGGCCGCCAGCATGGTAACTCAGAGGCATCAGTGAAGTCAGACTGGAGAACACATGAAAACGAGTATCTCATTAGTGACATGGTTGGGGGAAGGAGAGGAAGGGGAGAAAAATTTAGAGCCATCCTTCCCCCAAATCCTTGAAGAACCAGTATTCCAAAGTACTGGAGTAGGCTGGAACACTTCTGGCTTCCCAAGTGGCACAGTGGTAAAGAACCCACCTAACAGTGCAGGAGACCAAGACCAAGGTTTGATCCCTGGGTCAGGAAGATCTCCTGCAGAAAGGAATGGCAATTCATTCCAGTATTCTTGCCTGGGAAATCCCATGGAAAGAGGAGCCTGGCAGAGCTACAATCCAGGGAGCCAAAAAAGTCGAACATGACTGAGCACGTGTGAGTGTACACACACACACACACACAAGCTGGAATACACACCCAATCCATTCTATGGTCAAGGAGGAAGCTAACCAAAGGCGGGGCGGCAAGACAGGCAGGGTGGGCAGGCGGTGTAGTGATATAAGAAGCTCTGCGAGTGACTGGCTATGGGAAAATGTCTGTCTCCTAGAGAAGAGAACTGGCCAGGGCAGAGCTGAAGGACAGGAAATGGAAGAGACAGCAGAGACTTTAGAAAGCAACAGCTTCAAAGGTAGCCAGGGCTGACCCCAGGCCACTGGAGACCAGATCTACCAGCAGCACAAGACCTTGCCCCCAGCAGCCCCTGAGGGGCAGGCTGGGACCATCTAGGGTAGAGCCAAGGAAGAAATACTCAGCAACCTGACAGGTCAGAATAAGTCAGTTAACATGGTTAACCATAGATGATAATCTATGGTTATCTATAGATTCTATAGATAATCTATGATAATCTATAACCATAGATGATAATTCTCTCATCTAAATAAATATATTCTTTGTACAAAGAAAGCCAAATACATGGTATGTTATGCCAATATAAATATGACAGTATTTTATAAATCAAATATCCTAGGATTTTACAGAAATATCACAGTCACTACTATAATATTTTTACATTCTCAAGATGATAACGTTCACACTTAAATCTAAGTAAATTATAACTGATAGAAAGGGGAAGGAAATAAATTATTACAGAAAATTAAAAATAAGTACTACAATTTATTTTAGTAACACTGTATACAATAGTAAAACCCAGCTGTTGGGGGCTGAAAAACAACCACCAGAAGACCTCCACATCAAACCCTGGCAACATGCAACTGCAACCCTATTTGAGAAAAAGGTCTTTACAGACAAGACTGTGATGAAGTTAAGGATTTTAAGATGAGAAGACAATTCTAGATTATTCAGGTGGGCCCAATATTCAATGACCAGCATCCTTACAAAAAGAGGGGCCGTGGAAAAACATGGGACAGAGAAGACCTAGATACACAGAGAAGATGGCAAAGTGAACGCAAGAGAAAGAGTGACCACCGGCCCCACAGAGCTCGAAGCCACTCGTTGCTGGAGGAGGCACAGAATGATTCTCCCTGAGGAGCTGGAGGGAAGCATGGCCTAACTGATACCCTGATTTTGAACTTCTGGGCTCCAGAACTGTGAGAAATCTGTTGCTTTAAGTTCCAAAGTTTACGGTACTCAATTTGCCAGAGCAGCCACAAGAAACAACTACACTGACCTTCAGACTTTGGGGTAAAAAAATTAATCTAGGAGAGCTGAGGGAAAAAAAAAAGTTATTCTGAAATATATTTCAAACTAGTATTAAGAAACACACATACTAGTACAAACACTATAAATCTTAACATTCTACATTTCAGAAGTTATATTAATATATGAGCCCTTTTAAAACTCTTGGGCCTACTTTGTTCTAAGATTAAACGCTTACTTAGATTTCAACACTCATCAAATGCTCTCCCATAAGGGCTTTGCAAAGAGCAAGGACTCCATCACATTTATTGCTGAATAAATAAATGAGTGAATGATTGTATTAAAGCCTCTTCTTCAATGTAAAAGGACTAAGGGCTTTTATCTTGACTTGCTAAATACTTACCATATTGATATTAATGCTTCATACAGGTTCACAGGTGCTAAAATTCCAACTGATTGATGTTATAGTAGACATTTTTCAAACCACCACAGAAGCCTCAAAACATTTTATCAGTATTTAGCACAGAAAAAAAATCTTATGAGACAGAAATTTTTTTAAATTAGCAAAGGAACTTTCTAACTTTGGCCAAACCAAAGTAAAAGCTTTTGTTTGCTGAGACCCTGGGAGGACAGAGGGATACATGCAGTCAGGTGGCAGCAGGAAGGGTTTTCAATTGGCTGAACAGCGAGTCTCCCAAAGTGCAGATTCTCAAGACGACTGCCACGAGGCGCTGGGCTCGAGTCGGTCTATCCTCATAGTCCGACACATAAAGTTTAAAACGTGCATACGGCAGTGTGCTTAATAAACTGCAGGTGTTAACTTCTCTCACAGAATTGTTACAAAGATCAAATGAAATCATTCATAAGAAGCACTTAAATTTTCACCTAACATATAAGCACTTAACCAACAAGTACATTTTAATTTTATTACAGGTTATTAATATTGTTGTTATTAATGACATCAGGCAGCTGACCAATAGCTGATACCTAGTAAAATGAGAGTAACAGTGATAAACTTAAGGTTCGATGTCTGGTTGAAAATTCAGTCAAAAAGCTGAGAGGGGGAGAGAATGGCTTAGCAAAGGCATTTGCCCGCAGAAAAATGAAATAAGACAAAGACAAAACACAAGGGAAAAAAAAAAGCACATGATGCGTACACTTTCATAAAAGCTTACTGCACCAAGGCAAGCTTTCAGGGTAACTGAGGACAACGTCTTGTCACCACATGCTGATCCAATCTGGCAAGTACTGCTTTAGTGTACATGCCACACTTTAAAAGACATACAGACAGAGCTGACCACAGGAGAAATAAAATGGTTATGAACAAAAATGGTTATACACATACACGCATATAACACTACACCATGGACAGAGGATGAGATGGTTAACTAATATCACAACTCAATGAACACGAATTCAAGCAAACTCCAGGAGACAGTGAAGTACAGGGAAGCCGGGCATGCTGTAGTCCATGGGTCACAGAGTCAGACACAATATAGTGAATGAACAACAAATGCTGATAATCAGTTGAAAAGGTCTTGATTATATGAGAAAACGTCAATTACATGGTCTTTTTCTGCATCTTTATTTCTACTATCATTAACAATATGAGTAAGATTCCAATATCCTGCTATGACATAAATAAAACACTAGCGAAGGTGCTTGTCAAAACTGATTTACATAAGGTGTTCTTAAAACTTATTGGAAATAATCAGATGAAATTATTGGATTTCCATAAAAAGAAAGCATGTAGCATATAAACTAATACTCTTCTCATCCA
Source organism: Bos taurus (assembly GCF_002263795.3). Lineage (NCBI taxonomy): Eukaryota > Metazoa > Chordata > Mammalia > Artiodactyla > Bovidae > Bos > Bos taurus. Next base: position 44,923,453 of record NC_037343.1, on the reverse strand, counting down.
AAATCCTGACAGAACAAAACTACCACCCTCCAACCAAGTAATGGTGACTAATCCGAATGGAGAATAATAAAAAGAGGAGAATTTAAGTAAAGGATGTGAATGTGGAATCAATTTAGGAGAATCCTGATCATATAATTTGTGTGCTTAGTCACTCAGTCATGTCTTTTGGACTCTCTGCAACCTCATGGACTGTAGCCTACCAGGCCCCTCTGTCCATGGGAATTCTCCAAGAAAGGATACTGGAGTGGGTGGCCATTCTCTTTCCCAGGAGATCTTCCCAACTCAGGGATAGAACACAGGTCTCCCGCACTGCAGGCGGATTCTTGACTGTCTGAGCCTCCAGACAAATGATAATAAAAGGGCCTTTTGGCAGTGCATTATTTGGGAGCTGGGTAATACTCAACATCCATTTAAGTCTGGAGCACTGCAAAGCTAATTCAGGGCCAAGTGCTTCAGTGAAGTCCATTTATAAAGAACAAACAGAAAATCTCTGAGAGAAGTTTTACAGACTTAAACCTTTTAAAATGAATGAGAGGAACATGAAAATGATTCTGAATGTAGGCTTACTCTGCTGTGCCAACTTTACAACATCAAGCTCTGGGTGATGTGATTTGGACCTGAACCTGATTTACTTATTCCATGATTCAACAAATATTTAGTGTCTATCTCCACCATGTACCAGGCATTGGGTTATATAGCTCAGAAAACAAAAATGATTAATACTCAATGGTTAACAAATAGTGGTATTTATAGATCAGAGATAAAAACTAACTATTAAGTGATTGGAAGCCTTTAATCCTCTGTTGAAGGAGATGTGGGTGTGCATAAATAAGTAAACAAACACATACATACTCTCGTGAATATGTAAAAAGCTTAATCCAAATGTCTAACAGCCATCCATATTTCAGGGAATAAAACTGTCCAGGCAAAGGTGAAATCTTTGCTGCATGATTATAAATTTTACTTATAGTGAACATATATATGTTTAGTGTTAGTGAAAGTAAACATAAGCATGCAAATAAGTTTCTGAGAAAGACAAGTCAAAGAATCTGAATTTTATCTGGAAATGGGAAAGATATCTGAGCTCAAAGAATAAAATCCAATATCAATTTAGTATAAATAAGTCAGAATGGTATCTTCCAGGAAAACTTACTCTCAAACTATGGGGCTCTGCTATAGCTTCCAAGCGTAAATATAAAGGTCTATTCTGTATTAATAAGAGATCAAATAAATGTAAGCATTTCAAGATGGCTGAATTAATCTCATTAGAATACTATGGGCCATTTATACGTTACACAGCAATTATGTTTAAGAGTTACATATAAGCTAAATGGGTACAGATAAGCCTAAATAAAACTGCATATAAGGCTTCCCTGGTGGCTCAGTGGTAAAGAATCCACCTGCCAATGTAACAGACACAGGTTTGACCCCTATTCCTGGAAGATCCCACATGCTGTGGAGCAACTACGGCTGTGCACCACAACTACTGCGCCCCTGCTGCAGGGCCCATACTCTGCAACAGAGAAGCTGCAACAATGAGAAGGCCATATACCACGACCAGAGTAGCCCCTGCTCACCACAACCAGAGAAAAGACTGTGCAGCAAGGAAGACACGCACAGCCAAAATAAAAAATAATTAAAAAATATTTTAATTAAAAGAAAACTCCTTAAAGAGAAACACATAGAAATATTTCTATCTCCATCTTTCAGAGAGAGCATCATTGCTTTGTCATATTTTAACATATTATTTAACATGCTATGTAAGTTTATAAATAAAACAATTCTGCATTTTTAGGCATTCACAATTTAAAATAAAATAGTAAAACATAATAAAACATATTATGAGCAATGAAGAATTGATGGCTTCGAACTGTGGTGCTGGAGAAGACTATTAAGAGAGTCCCTTGGACAGCAAGGAGATCAAATCAGTCAATCCTAAAGGAAATCAACCCTGAAATACTCATTGGAAGGACTGATGCTAAAGCTGAAACTCCAATACTTTGGCTGACCTGATGTGAAGAGCTGACTCACTGGAAAAGACCCTGATGCTGGGAAAGATTAAAGGCAAGAGGAGAAGAGGGTGACGGAGGATGAGATGGTTGGATGGCATCACAGACTCAAAGGACATGAGTTAGAGTAAACTTCAGGAGTTGGTGATGGACAGGGCAGCCTGGCATATTGCAGCCCACGGGGGTCGCAAAGAGTAGGACACAACTAAGTGACTGAACAACAACAAAAACGTATTTTTGCTGACATCCTTTAGGAAGTATGCCCACAGCTACTAAGAATACCCTCTTGTAGTAAGAGAGGCCAACGTGTTTATTACATATTCTTCCTTTATATCAGTACAAAACTTCTTTAAGAAGTAAAAAGATAAGAAATACATATTAATGGTAATGAGCAAACAAAGAACCGTGTACCTAACTATTTTGCAAGTTCATCACTGAATCAAAAGTAACATTGTGTGGCCATAAAAGTAATAATATATTAACTACTTCTGTGATTCTCCAATGACACTAGTTCTGCTATAAAAAAGTAAGTGGCTCAAGTTTCATATCACCTGAGAATCACCTGCACTGTTAAAATGGACTAAACACTCCAAACAAAAGGTAGAGCTTGCCAGATGGGATAAAAAAGCAAGAAACAACTAGAAAGCTAAAGTCCACAGAAGAGGTACTTTAAACAAACAAAGGATTCAAAGTAAGAAGCTGGAAGAAGACACACCACATGCAGACAAGAGGCATAAGAAAGCTAGAGCACTGTATGAATTTCGGACAAAACTGAATTTAAGACAAAGGGTATCACTAGGCACAAAAAGGATTGTACCAAAAGGGGAACAGGCTTAGTACATGGAGCAAGGTCAGTATTAGAAATGTTCATGCACCTAGTGATACAGTTCCCACACACATGAAGCAAAACTAACAGAGACAAAGGAGAAATAACCAAATTCACGATCACAGTGAAAGACTTTAATACATCTGTCAGTAACTGACAACACAACTAGATAAAAGAATGGACGTCCCTGGTGGTTAAGAATCCACCTGCCAATCCAGGCAACAGGAGTTTGACCCCTGGTCCGGGAAGATCCCACAAGCTGCGATGCAAGCTCACCATGTTCTAGGGCCTTGCTCCACAACAAGAGAGTCACCGCAACGAGAAGCCCACATACCACAACGAGAAAGCAGCACCCACTCTGTGCAACTAGAGGAAAGTCGGCACGCAGCAGAAAAGACCAGCACAGTCAAAGCTAAAACAAATAAATGAGGCAGAGAAGATCTGAGTGATAATATCAATGGCCCCAAAGAAACTGACAACTATAAAACAGTACAACTAATAACTGCAAAATAAAAGTTCATTACATGGAACATTCACAAGATAAATCACATGCTGAGACAAGAACCAAGTCTCAGATCTCAACAGATTGAAATCTCACTGGGTACTCTTTGATCACAACAGAACTAAATTAGAAATCAATAACATTCCAAAAGGAGAGAAGGAGAGAGGGAAAAAGAATCCTAAGTCCATGCTAATTATACAATTTAATTCTACATAATCCACAGGTAAAAGAAGAAATCACACATAAAAAAATTTTTTTTATTTTAACTAAAAGGCAATAGAAGAACAACAAATTGAATTTGTGTCAGTTATTTAAGACCCCAACTTAGGAAGCTAGGGGAAAAAATATTCAAATTAACCCAAAATAAGTGGAAAAGAAATAACAGAAGATCGAGAGATCAGTGAAATAGAAAACAACAGAGGTGGGGGGGGAAATCAATGAAACCAAACACTACTTATCCAAAAAGATCAATAATATTGATAAACCTCTATTAAGAATTACTAAGAAGAGAGGAGACGCACTCTGCTTTGCCTTCTTTGTGCTGCCCTTACCACTGTCTGGAGAACTTTCTGTCCCCTGGGCACAATGGCAACTCTTACGGAAAAACTGATTGCACCAGTTGCAGAAGAAGAGGGAACGGTTCCAAACAATAAGATCACTGTAGAGGGTACTGGACAAGTCAGTATGGTATTTACCATCAGCATTCTGGGAAAGTCTCTGACTGATGAGTTTGCTCTTGTGGATGTTTTGGAAGATAAACTCAAAGGAGAAATGATGGACCTGCAGCACAAGAGCTTATTCCTTCAGACACCAAAAATCGTGGCAGACAAAGATTACTCTGTCACTGCCAATTCCAAGATCGTGGTGTTAAGTGCAAGAGTTCACTAGTAAGAGGGGGAGAGGCACCTGAATCTGGTGCAAAAGAACATTAATGTCTTCAAGCTCATCACTGCTCAGATTGTGAAGTACAATCCCAACTACATCATCATTGTGGTTTCCAACCTAGCAGACATTCTCACATACATTACCTGGAAACCAAGTGGATTACCCAAGCACTGTGTGATTGCAAGTGGATGTAATCTGGATTCTGCTATATTTCGCTGTCTTATGGCTGAAAATTAAAAGATGCTTCCTCCTTGGAAGAAAAGCTATGACCAACCTAGTGAAGTGAAGTCACTCAGTTATGTCTGACTCTTTGCGACCCCATGGACTGTAGCCTACCAGGCTCCTCTGTCCATGGGATTTTCCAGGCAATAGTACTGGAGTGGATTGCCAACCTAGACAGCATACTAAAAAGCAGAGATATTAGTTTGCCAACAAAGGTCTGTCTAGTCAAAGCTGTGGTTTTTCTGGTAGTCGTGTATGGACGTGAAAGTTGGGCTATAAAGGAAGCTGAGTGCCAAAGAATAGCTTGATGAATTCATAGGCACTCTCAACTACCATCTTATGCACTTCCTTCCAGTTTTCACTATCATTGTCTATTCCCATTTCTGGATTCACTTCCTGGAGAGAAACACCTGCCACATTCACTCCACTCCACACAGCCACGCTTGAGTCACCATGTTCTCCCAGAATCCATCTGTGGCAGCTGCTGAGATGAATGCCAAGTTTTTCAGCCATCAGTTCGGTTCAGTCACTCAGTTGTGTCCAACTCTTGGCAACCCCATGGACTGGAGCATGCCAGACTTCCCTGTCCATCACCAACTCCTAGAGCTTACTCAAACTCATGTCCATCAAGTTGGTGATGCCATCCAACCATCTCATCCTCTGTCGTCCCCTTTTTCTCCTGTCTTCAATCCCTCCCAGCATCAGGGTCTTTTCCAATGAGTCAACTCTTCACATGAGGTCGCCAAAGTATTGGAGTTTCAGCTTCAGCATCAGTCCTTCCAATGAACACCCAGGACTGATCTCCTTTAGGATGGACTGGTTGGATCTCCTTGCAGTCCAAGGGACTCTCAAGAGTCTTCTCCAACACCACAGTTCAAAAGCATCAATTCTTCGGCGCTAAGGACCCAACAAACACAATCAGCTCTATATCATTGCTTTTATACTTGATTCCGGACACCCTGGGCTTGAAATAAAGATACCATGCTGCTATGCCCTATACAGTACTGCACAGTAAACAAAAGCACAGTCACTTGCAGAGTGACTGTACATGACAATGTACACCAGACACCAAACTAACTTACACAACTGGACATGCAAACACATGCTTGCATCTTTGAAAGTTTGCTACTTGGAGGTTCCTATGCAGGAGACTTACTGTATGAACCTGGTTTCAGTAACACTTTTTAACTTTTCATTAAAAAAAAAATGTAGTCCCAAATGGCTACACTGTCAATTCTATCAAACATTTAACAATAAAGATCAATCCTTTATAAATTCTTTAAGAGAAAGAAAAAGAGGAGGAGGAACTATTTCCCAACTAATTTTTTAAATCAGTATTACTCTGATATTAAAACCAGACAAAGGTATTACAAAGGAAGATGACTACAGCTCACTGTCCGTCATGAACACAAAGGCGACAGTTTTTAACAGTAAACTGAATCCAATAGTACATAATACCCAAGCAGGATTTAATCTAGGAACATAGTTGGTTTAAAGTCTGAAATTAATTAATGTAATTTACCAAACTAACAAAAAAAGTATAACAACCTATGATCATCTCAACAGATACACAAGAAAAAAATAGCATCTGACAAAATTCAATGTTCATTCATGGTAAAAACCTTAACAAACTTAGATACAAAAGGGAACATTCTCAGCTTGTTTAAATAACAAAAAAAAATCCTACATTGCACATAACAGTGAACAACTGAGTGTTTTTTCTTTAAGATGAGAAAGAAAGCAAATATGTCTATTCTCATCATTTCTATCCAGTACTGTATTGGAGATTCAAGCAAGTGTAATAAAGCACAAAAAAAGAAATAAAACACATAAATCAGAAAGAGGTAATGCTGTCTTTGTTGCAGATGACATGACACTGTGCACATGGAACATCCTAAGGAACTACCAGAAAGCTACTAGTGCTAACCTTGCATTCTTTGTATAATACAAGGTCATCACATAAAAACTGACTGTATTTCTATCCTATCAATGAACATTTAGAGAATGAAATTAAAAAATACAATTTTATTAACAATAGAATCTTCAAACAATAACTACTTAAGGGATAAATTTTACAAAATAAGTGTAAAACTTGCACAATGAAAACTACAATATCTCAAAGAAATTAAAGAACACTTTTTTTTCCCCCAAATGGAGAGATACTATTACCAAGTTCATGGATTGGAAGATTCAAATTGTTAAGGTATCAATTCTTCCTAAATTGATTCATACATCCAATGCAATCTCAATCAAAATAACATCAAAGCCTTTTTTTAAAACAGAAGCTAGCAAGCTGATTCTAAAATTTACATGAAAACGTAAATTACCTAAAACAGCCAAAGTAATCTTGAAATCAAGTAGAAAATAGGAAGATATATCCCCTGGGTTCTTATAAAACTATAGCATTAAAAATAGTGAAGTACTAGAAAAAAGAGAGATGTCCCATCAGTGAAACAGAATAGGATCTTAAAAAAACAAACACATACAAAGAGTGGTTGTTCAATAAAAGCATGAAGGCAATTAAATGACCAAAGACTATTTCCAAAAAACCTGGCTGTACAACTGGCCTCGGTGTGGAAAAGAAAGAATTTTCACCTCTACCTCGTATCACATGTAAAATTACTGTGAAATGAATCTAAGAACTAAAACTTCAAAAGAAAGCATAGAAACAAACCTTGTAATCACGAGATGATCAAAGAAATTTTCATTAAAAAAAAAATGATGCATCAGATTTTAGCAAAATTACATACTTTTTGATAGTCATACCACGGGAGGAAATATTTACAATACATGTATCAAAGCATTTTTATCTTCAATATGAAAATAATTCTTACAACTAAATTGTACTAAAGGCCAAATAATACAATTTTTTAAATTGGGCAAGAGATATCCTCCCAAAAAGCTATACAAATGGGCTTGAACACATATAAAGATGCTCAACATTACCTACTGTCAGGAAATTTAAATTAAAAACCTCAATGACATATCATTACATATCCATTAGAATGGCTAAAACTCAGAAGACTGAAGACATCAAGTCTTGTGGAGCATGCTGAAGAACTGAAATCCTAACACACTACTAACGGGAATGTAAAATGGCACAGCCACCGTGGAAACCTGCTTGATAACTTTCCTAAAAAGCTACCAGCACTGCCAGGTATTTACTCAAGAGAAATGAAAATACATGTCCTAAAAAAAAAGACTTGTGTAATAATTCCTGATGGCCAAAAGCTTGGGAAAAACCCAAATATCCATCACCAGGGGAAAGGATAAAATACTATGGAGATCCACAGATTGGAATACTACTCAGCAATAAAAAAGGCATGCAACATACATCTACTATAAAATTACTGTGCTGAAAGAGTCCAAACCCCAAGTGTTACATACAATATTATTCTAATTCATGCAACATTCTAGAAAATACAACTGATCTATAATGAGAAAAATGTATCAGTGCTTATCCGAGGCTAGAAGCAGCAAAGAATTATAAAAGAGAGTGAGGCAACTTTTGGAGATGCTAGAAATGATTTCTACCTTGAACACTGTAGTAGCTTCATTTGTATACACATTTAAAAAAAAAACTCATCAAATTGTATACTTTAAATGAGAGCAGTTTATTATACAAAAATTACACTCCAATAAATTTTTTTTAATATACACTAAAACTCTCATTTGGGAATAATGAAGAAAAAAGTCAAGTAATGCAGAGGAGCTTATATTTAAAAATAGGTCCATATAATGGTAATATGGAGAAGGAAATGGTAACCCACTCCAGTATTCTTGCCTGGAAAACCCTAGGGATAGAGGAGCCTGGTGGGCTACAGTCCACAGGGTCACGAAGAGTCAGACATGACTGAGCATGCACACTCATAATTATAATAAAGAACAAACAGTTCAAAAATGTTCTATTAGTGACTGCAGTTTTAAACTATTATTAAACTATTTATTTAGGGAATTGGTGATGGACAGGGGAGGCCTGGAGTGCTGCAGTCCATGGGGTTGCAAAGAGTTGGACAAGACTGAGCGACTGAACTGAAATTCAAACAGTCCTATTGGGCTACTAAACATACTATGATGTAGCCACACTGCAGATTCCATATACTTTAAATTTCTACACTGTCCTGGGAAACAGGAAATAGACACAGGTTTATTCTAAGTTGATAAAAGCTTTACATTGTTTTGACTCTATGCTATACTCTAAGAAATAATAAATACTTCTCACATGACAATGAATTAATCTTTTTAATTTATTACTTAACATAACTCAAAACCCTCTTATTCCAAGGAATGTGAAATAAACACTAACTTCTCTCAAGACTTTTCCAATCATTTCACTTCTCATTAAAGAAAGTGCCTGCAACTAAAACGCTCCATGAACCAGTACAACAAAAGTATAAAAATTAAAACAGCCACTAAATGTTTCCATTCATCATAAAATGAGCACACAACTCAGTCTTTTGATGGCTAAATGCACTTGTATTGCATAATCCGACACCTGAGCCACCCTGGGCTCGCCTAGGCAGGAAGAATTTCAAATGATGAGAAGGTAGCTTCACAGAAACAAAAACCATAAACCAAAACCCTCCGGCAATGCTTAAGAAAATTTCAGAAGGAACTTGCTACAAAGGACCACAGGCAAAAATAGCTCAAATTATTTCTGCACAAAAGTATGTTCCACAGGATCTTTAGATGGGTTGGAATAAGACAGAGAATAAATCAGATAATTCAGGACGTGTCAAAAACAGACATTTAATTAAATATGGCAACACTTTTGTTACTCAAAATTCAACTGATCACCATAAAGCTTTTATACCAAAACCCAACAGAAAACCAGCTCATTTCAAAGAGTGACTTTGAATATACACACATTTTTTAGGGTATTTTGAATTCACAGACATTCACAGCTACATCTGTTATAGCCACTGATGATGTTGTCATCATCTCTGAGTCTCAGTTTCTCATCTGTAAAACAATCTCAAAGGCCCCTCTGGCTCTATCACTGTATGTTCAGAATAAGGATTCCTTATAACCACAAAAGTTCTAAGTAGCAAACAGGTGAGAAAGTAAATGGGAATATGAAATCATTCACTTATTTAGAACATGGCATATGCCCAGCAAGGTGATTCAACCTCCAACATATAAGAGACTATTATAATGTTATGTAATACTCAAGAAACACAACTAGACCAGGAATAACAACCAGCTATGTCATTCAGATATCTACACGTTTCCCCAGCAACAAGCTGTACAGCAGAAAGATCCCTAAATTGGGGTCTGTTGCCAACTTTTTGGATTGTTGACAACAATCATACAAGTCACCTGGTCTCCCTGTGCTTCGGATTCTAATCTATTTAGAGACTGGAACAGATGACTGAAAGAAGTCCCTTCCAATTACAGTAACCTCTCAAGAAAAAGACAAACAAAAAGGGTGCTTAAATGACACTCAATCACGACCAAGAGTTGCTCAACCTCATGTTCAGTATCCTACGTAAGTATATAGAACCATATAGAACCATGCAGACTCTTTGTGAACAGATCAGAAATCCATAAAAATTCATTATTACTTCAGATCTGATCATTCCACATTAATGAACACACAGGAGAAAAACTGTTTCAAGGAACTATATGACACACTCATTTTCCTGTACAGCTGCATAGGATATACTCTGAGGTCAAAAAGGAGTGTCCAAAGAAGTAAATTGGTTTCAGGAATCCTACTGCTAGAGGCGGCTCAAGCTGGGTTATTCCGAGCTGCTGTGGAGTCATAGGATTAAAGCAGATGACTGCTCACACAGGATATGTGATGCAACCAACTCAGTACCGTTATGCTCGTGGCTTACATTTTACTTTAGTTTTTTAAAATGATTACTATTATTTTTAATTTAACTTTTTTTATAAACATCTGAAATATTTACATTGTTCCAAAGCCAAATATATAAAAACCAAATTTGTTCAAAGAATATATTAAGGCTTGGAAAGCAGGGCCTCTGGATTTACATCTTAAGTGTATGACCATGGATTGTGACTCCACTGCTCTCAACTTACTTGCCTGTGTCCACACAGTGGTAATAACAGAGCCTCCCTAAGAGGGGCGCTGTGAGGATTCAGTAAGATCACTGTGCCTACTACCGGGCTTGTGAGAGCTCAGTGAACTCTGACCACTATCACCGGCTCTTGGCAGAGGCTCACCACAGTACTGGAGCACAGACGCAGGTCACAAGGTGAATCTGGAGGTGCCATATCACTGGCAAGGTCAGGGAGCCCACCACCGGGACCACGACTCCCATCTTTCAAGCCCAGCAGTACCCCACAGCACTGCCTTCTGAGACTTCAGACCCCTTCATGGGCCATCATCACAGACTCCCTATGGCTGGCACAGGAGAAAGAAGAATTTGCTTCCCACCTAGAGAACTTCAAAGGTCTCACCGTATTTAGTGCGTTGAGGGTGGTGTCATCCCGCGAGGCCGCCACACAGCCATCTTCTGTGGAGCCTCCGTCACACATCCCAGCGAAGGCCGCCATGCTCCTGCGGAGACGGGAAGAGAACACAGCAGGGCAGACATTTCAGCCCTTGGTTCTCAGAGTGCAGCTCCAGCCCAGACCAAATATCACCACTATATGCACAATTAAGACAGAGTTCTCAGCCCTGTTTCTGCTCTCATCTTAAAAAAATTTTTTTAAGTTTCTCTGCAGTTCACTCCTTACTCACCAAGAAAAAGAAATGTTATTTTCCTTCTATTCCATTTGTTTCTCTTCCCATGCTTATCAGTACTTAGACTTTAGTTTTGAGGGCGTGAATAATCTAAAACCATCTGCTAGAATGGTCAGCTGGATTATAAACTTTTGAAAGGTCAGTCTCCAGAAAATATGTAAAACTGAATCCTTTGAAATTTTACTTAATCTGCCTCATGCTGTACATTAACCATCTCTAAGCAAACATGGAAGAGGTGAAAAAAACTCTTAGTAGTCACCCCTGCCCTGAAGACCCCATCTCTGCTGTAGCCTCCAAGTTACGCTGCTGACCACACAGCAGCCAGAGTTACAATTCCATCACCACCTTGCTTCAACATTTCTGTTGCCTGTTGTTGATACTGCAGTGAGTGAGTCCCAGAAACCCCTGCAGACAAAGGAAGGCCCTGCCTGCACTGTGACATGTCTGGGACAGACGTGAACTTCTCATTTTGTAATTTAGGCATTTTCAGGTTAGCAAGTATTCATATAGGTAAGCCCTCAAAATGTAAAGTTTAGGTCAGATACCAATGAACAGCCATGGAGCAAAGAAATATGGAATGGGATTTTAAGATGCGCTGGATGAGCCAATTACTCAACTGTATTAAGAAGCGCTGATACTAGAATGTGTGACGTACGATGTTTTCTTCCTGAAAAGTTCTAAAATCTGAGTTGGGGCAAACACCAAGGAGGAAAAAAGTGACCTCACCATCAAAAGTTGTGTTTCTCCAGTAAGAAGGAGCAGGGCTCTAGTTACAGAGAGCATAACAAAACGTAAAGCCAGAGAATACCCAATATATAAACACAACTTCAGGGGAAAGGGGAAAGTTTACTGATCACTCATCGATTCAGAAAGCAGGAGGGTGTGGACTCCTATTACCTTGCTGCCCTCAAGTACATGAGGAGGTCACAGTCATTAACGCCAGGCATCCAGACCAGTTCCTCATGCTGGGTCACAGTGTCTCCATCGGGAGAAGGGAATGGTTGCAAGTCGGGCAGTTTGGCCTGTAAGACAGGGATGAAGAAGTCACAATCAAGGCATGTTCAAAGAGCTGCCTGTGCAGGCAGGCCTTGGGGACAGACACAGTAGCTAATTGAGCCTCTTTCTTTCGGCAGTACTGAAATAACTGAAAACTCATGAGTCACTGAAGCTGGCCCATCGCACACTCTGGGATCGTTTTACCACAGGAGATTTCATAATGGACTTGATCTCTACTTAAGGAACTGCTAACAGTGTCAACGTAAAGTGGTGCCAGCATGGTCCACAGAGTGAAAAAGAAGTGGGCACATGTGAATAAAGAAGTATCAAAACAAAAAATGTTTTGGGAATAAGAGCTCCTTGATAAAGAAGGGAGAACTACACACATCCAATAAAACACGTTTACCTATATATATATATATATGTATGTATGTATGTCTCACCTAAGGATGTATACTAAAACAATGAGTGAACTACTCTGCAAACCAATGCTACTTTTAGGAGTCAAGATCAATGAGTCACGTATCAGTAGACATAGTAATACAAAAAATCCATAAAGGTAACAACAATAAAATCAGGAGCACTAAATGATGGTGACAGAAATTGAATGAGCAGTGGTTCCAGGAGCAGCTGCTGGACGAGGGGTAGGCAGGAGCTTCTGAGATGACCCATGTTCTGTGCCTTGAAATGAACTGTCACAGAGGACTGAAGAGTATACCTACGATACAAACAGGTCACTATACATAAAGGACACCTCAATTTAAAAAAATTTTTGGAAGATTTGAAAAACAGTGCTCAACAACCAAGATTCCAAGTCAATTCTGTTAGAAAGGCAAATATTGGGTTGGCCAAAAAGTTTGTTCGAGTGTTTGGCATACTGTTATGGAAAAACTGAAACAAAGATTTTGGCCAACCCAGTATCTCCAGTGTTGTCTCACCCTCCACTACTGGAACCGAGCAAGTATAAACAGGCCTCATGACTGCTCAGAGGCCTATGAAAAGTCACCCATCTGCAAAACACACACATTCTTATTATTTTCTTAAATCAAGAACATGGTCACATTAATTTAATATTTTAAATTAAGAGCTGCAGTTTAAAAGCTCCAGTGTCCACAGAAACAGGCAAAAACTGTAAACGACTGAAGCAGGCAGAGTGTACAGCCAACAAAAATAAAATGAGGGCCTCATGTTTCACTTTAAATGTTCTGCTGTCCACAGTAAACAGAATGCGACATCCCAGTTCAGACTTGCCACATTCCAAGTACTCAAATCCATCCATGACAACAGCTCCCACTCTGAGCATGCAGGTGTTAGGTGTGAAGGGATCGGGATGAGATGGAGAGAGTCCCGTTTGGAGAACAATGCCACGCAGGAGCGGGAACCAGTGCTCATACATACTTCAGGTTTCCCCAAAGTCCAGAAATCTTGAATTTAATGTGAAAGTTCACGGCTTTAAATGTTTGTTATTCAAGTTTTAAAAACAATTGTGTGGCAAAACTCAACATGAGTCAACCATGCAGCTGGCAGGCTACTGTCTACACACTCTGCTTCACAGTCTACCTCCCAAGCCTCTCACTGTGTATCAGGTGCTGACTGCACCCTCTCAAAATGGTGTGCTTCCTTAATTCAGTACAGAATGGGAGCCACAGTGAGTTCTCCTTAAAATTAAAGCACAACAGCAACTCGTATCAAAAGGTCTCAGACATTTTGTACCAAGCTGTTTCCCTAGCACCACGTACAGCAGTTGCAGCAGTAACTCTCAAATAGTTGTTTGTTAAATTGATTTAAAAAAATACTATTGCTGTGAAGAAGAACCAACCCCTCCTAGAGAAAAAGGGACTAGAAATATAATTTGCTTAGAGAAAAGAACATACATGCAGGTGGCTCTGAATCATAGGAAAGATGGCCAACTGTGCTGACAAGAGAAATGCAAATTAATGACACTGAGATACCATTGCTGACCTATCAGACTGACACAGTGCCAAAGTGTGATGAGACACGAGGCTGCGTGTTGGCACTCACATTAAGTTGTCAGCACGAACACAAAATGGTCCAATCTCTATGCAGGGGAACGCTGTAATAGTCTTAGAATTACATGTGCCCTCTAAGCCAGTCATTCCCCCTTCTGGGGATAATATAATATCTCAAAGACAACTGGGCAAAATAAAAATCTCCATGCATAACCTGTTCATCACAGCATTACTTGTAACAGAAATGACTAGAAACAGCACAAACTCCAGATGATGGGGGCTGGAAGAATAAGCTGTTTCTCCCATGCCAAGGGGTCCCAAGAGGTGGCAGAAGAAAATGAGGAGGGGCTTTGCATACTGCAGCAGAGGGAATGCCAAGACAGAGTGCCAGAAGGTAAAAGAAAGGTGGTAGAAGTGTTTATGTTATGCTACTGTTTATCTAAGAGCAGGGGGTGGGGCAGGATACAAATAAGAATGATAAATCAAAACCTTTAAACACTAATAATTATCTATCAGAGAGGGAAGGAACAGGGAAAGAGGAGACAGGGAAAGAAGGTGAACTTTCTGAACATAATTCATCTGCATGTTTGACTTTGGAGCCATGTATTTTACATAATTACAAAAACAAAGTTTAAAGAACAATCCCCTAAAAACTCTAAAGCAAAATCAAATAAATCCACCTAACTATGTTTTGAGTTTGCTCCTCTCCAAGAATCAATGGAAACAGTGACAGACTTTATTTTCTTGGGCTACAAAATCACTGCAGATGGTGACTGCAGCCATGAAATAAAAAGACGCTTGCTCCTTGGAAGAAAAGCTATGACAAACCTAGACAGCATATTAAAAACCAGAGACATTACTTTACCGACAGTAGGAGGCAAAGCTATGGTTTTTTCAGTAGTCATACATATATGGATCTGAGAGTTGGACCATAAAGAAGGCTCAGCACTGAAGAATTGATGCTTTTGAACTGTGGTGTTGGAGAAGACTCTTGGAGAGTCCCTTGGACTGCAAGGATATCAAACCAGTCAATCTTAAAGGAAATCAGTCCTGAATATTTACTGAAAGAACCGATGCTGAAGCTGAAGCTCTAATACTTCGGCCATCTGATGTGAACAGCCGACTCACTGGAAAAGATCCTGATACTGGGAAAGATCCTGGCAGGAGGAGAAGGGGACGACAGAGGATGAGATGGTTGGATGGCATCACCGACTTGATGGACATAAGTTTGAGCAAGCTCAGGAAGTTGGTGATGGACAGGGAGGCCTGGCGTGCTGCAGGCAATGGGGTTGCAAAGAGTTGGACATGACTGAGCGACTGAACTGAACTGAGGAATCATTTCAGATAACATTAAAACATACTAATTTCCCTAAAGAGCTTTAGTGGGATACATTCTATGGCCAAAATAAAAACTGAATGCTAAGCTGTTTCAAATAATCATATTATTTATAGCAGTGTGAGTACCATTATTCTAAGCTGCTATGTAAGCATTACAGGACTAAGGCAAATACATAATTATTTTGATGTCATTTAAAAAAATTGGTTTTCTGACATGGGGAAAAGATACAGATGTGAATGATAGAACATTTCATCTATAGGATTAAATATAAGGCCTAGATAAAATTTTGAATTAGTATTAGAAAGAGACCATGCTATATTATCTCTAAAACATAAATAAATTAAGGAAAAAAGAAAAGCGGTGAGGGGAAAGCATATTTCCTAATCTGTTCTGAAAAGGCCTGAAAATAGTATCTATCCCAGTAATAATGAACAGGGCAGCAGCCAACCAAAAAATGTCACTTTCTACTAACCAACCCAGGGACAAAGCCAAGTCTCCTGCGTTACTGGCAGATTCTTTACCATCTGAAGCCCTACACTAAAACAATGAGGGGTCATTACAAAAGTTTCATTCCAGATCTAGGGCAGAGAACATATATAAGAGAACAAAAAAATCATGTCATACTAGGTAATATACTCTAACCAAAGATCATGGGGGTCCAGTGAAAAGGACACAGAAGACAGCAGGAAAAGGAACCTACTAGCTCCCAAATGGATAATTTAATCTCATCAGTAAGAATAACAACATCTGGTTAGCATGTGAGTAATTTTAAACCCATTGATGACGAATGGAAGTTGTTAGAGAACCAACTGGTAAAAAGAGGGAAAGATACAAGCATTTATCCTGCCTTTCCTATGTGTTTCAGGTAATCAAAAATTGACAAGAGAAAAGTTGATCAGCTAATAAAGGAAGGGATGACAGGATTAGCATATCACCATCTTAAAGTGTGAACCTAAGTAACAAGTCCAATTAGACAGTGAATCTACATACAGAAAGTCCCCTATATGTGAATCTTCCAGCTGTAGACTTTCAAAGATGAGAACGTGCATCTGGTTCCAGCAAGGAACCATCCTTCAGCTCTACTGTCTCCCGTCTTCCCCCTCTCCCTCCTCCAGTCAGTAACTCTTCTTGCCTCTTCACTTGACACCACATCATATTGCTAGGATGTAATGGCTACCATGGGTCAAGACAGCAATTTTCCCAAGTCTAGATATAGGCACATGACCCACCCATGGCAATAACATGTGGGGACTAATGGAAACCTTCCAGGAAAATCTTCCGTCTACTAAGGGGAAAGGAGAGCAGTGTGTATCCCTTCCCTCCTCTCAACATTTGCTGCATTTTCATTCACTGTAAGAACCACTATTAAATGCATTGAGAAAGAAGAAATGCTGCCAATTAAATTATAATCACACCGCAGGATGTACAATGAAGCTTGACATCAGAGATAATGTGAACGGAAGAAGTATATCTTAGAATCAAGTTCAGCTCCTGGCCTAAGGAAGAAGGCAGCCCATGGGTATAGCTGAACACCAAATCACAAGAACTGGAGAAGAGCGGAGCGCAGCCTGGTCCTCTCTGACCAGACGTGATGATATGTGAGACCATGAACAGCCATGTTCAGCCAGAGTGTTCTGGCCCTCTCTGTCAAAGCATCCTACCTGATATAGAGATCAAAAGACAAGATGACAAACAGAACAGCAGAGTCTTAGTAAACTGAATAAAACATGGAAGAGCACAGGTCATGACTCAACAAGCTTCCAGCTTACAAAACATCTTAATCACTTTGAATTTTCTGAAGGAAATGGGGTTTTTAAAAAGCTAAATGAAAGCATTAAGTGAAGTGAAAGTCACTCAGTCGTGTCCGACTCTTTGCGACCCCATGGACTATATAGTCCATGGAATTCTGCAGGCCACGATACTGGAGTGGGTAGCCTTTCCCTTCTCCAGGGATCCTCCCAACCCAGGGAGCGAACCCAGGACTCCCGCATTACAGGCGGATTCTTTATCAGCTGAGCCCCCAGGGAAGCCCACAGTGACCAAATGTTCACTGACAGATCAACAACCATATATACAATGAACAATTAAGCCATAAAAAGAAATCAAATCCTGACATATGCTCCAATGTGGGAGCTCCCTGAAGACCTTATGCTAAGAAAACAAGCCAGACACAGGAGGGCTAATGCTGGCTGATTCCACTGATATGGTATCTATAGCTGTCAGATTTGTGGACACACAAAGGAGAAGGGAGGTTGCCACAGAATGAGGGGAGGGGAGAATGAGGAGTTACTGTTTAATGGGAACTGAGTTTCAGATTGGGAAGCCGAATAGGTTCTGCGGATTGGCTGCACAATGATGTGAAGGTATTTATAGGCACTGAACCATTCGCTTTATAGAGGTCAGAATGGTTAATTTTAGATTGTATATACTTTACCATAATTTTTTAAAAGTATGTGGTTGTCTTTAAAAAATAAATCTCTTCATTTATATAAAATTCCAAATAGCATAAAAACAGTTCTAAGTTTCTGCTCAAAAGAATAAAGGACCAGATGAATAATAAGAAATAAAAACCTATTAAAGAAGTTACTAAAATTCACTTTACCTGATGGCTAGGACCAACACGAATTTCTCCCTGGGTACTGTTCAGCCTCCTGTCATGAAAAGAGCACATCAGGTTAGCAGAGCATAGTTCTGACATAAATAAGCACATGTTTTCAAGAGGCAGAACACAGGAAGAATTAGCTTCCCCACTATTTGTAATGTTGCCTGCACATATACACTCCCGCCCCAACCCCACATGCAACATTTTTCTTCTAAAAGCCCTTTTACTGCAGCTTCCTGCCTTGAGTTTCTATACCATCCTCCTTTCACCCCACAGAGAGATGGACATTCCTATAGTACAAATCGCAATCCATGTGTCTTCTTTTCAAAATATTTCAGGGTGCCCTACTATAAACTTAATTAAAATATAAACAAGACAGTTTATGATTCCTAGTGTACACACTGGGTCATTCATTCATTCTCTCATTCAACAAATATTTTTTAAGTACCTACTGCAAGACAGGAACTGTCCTGGGTATTGGGGATAAAGCAGTGAAAATAACAATATTCCTGGCTTACGGGAACTTTCATTCTAATTTGGATTAAAAAGCAAAAGAACAAATAATAGGTCAGGTGTTGATATGGGTCACGGAACTAAAGGGGTGGTTAAGAATGAGCTTTTACAGTTCCTTATACAGGGCAGTCAGAATAGGCCTTTTTAACAAAGTGAAGTGGAGCAGAGATGTTCAGGGATGTGCGGGCATGAGCCCAGCAGGTCCAGGAGGTGATGGACCGTCTCCCTCCCATGACATTCTCACTGCATCTGCTGCACTCGCCCTCCCTGGTGCCAAATCCAAACCGCCCAGGCTCCTTCAGAAAACCAGCATTTCACCGAAACCTTGCTTTATCTCCTCCCATGTCACCTCACACATCCTAGAAGTGTGGGGTATCTTCCCCTTTTCATTCCTGGAAATATTCACTGAAGGTCTTTTCATGCCAGGCCCTCACAGGGCATGCAGGGTGTATACACTGTGGATGAAGAAATGCAGGCCCCGCCTCCCAGAGTTCCGTTACCCTTGACTTCTTCCCATCACGGCTATCTGTTGACTCTCTCGGGAAAACCCTCTCCCTGCCCAGTGATACATCCTGAGTCTTACAGTCACCTGTGAGCTTTCACTAGTGGGCAGAGAAGTCTTTTCTGCAGCGAGGGCTGCTAGATGACTATCTGCTGACTTGGACTAAGCTGAAGAGCAGAACAGCCAAGACCAAAAAGCAAGCCCAGTCTCTGGCTTTTCTCCCATGAATCTGATACCTCCACCACCCCCGCACACGTGGATGCACACACACACACCATTGGTTTTGAAGCTATAAAATGAATTTTGGAAAAACTTATTTCTTTCAGGTCCAGCACTTCCTTCAATCTGATAATTTTTCTCATGAAGTCTTATTTTGGCAAAGAGGGCAGCAAGTATGAGCTGAGAGAAGACCAGAGAGAAGACCAACAAAAATAAAGTGGTCTGATTCCTTAAGATCATTACAATCCACAATCCGTCTACCTAGGAAGGCAGCAGGTGTGCCCCAGACACCAGAACAGGTCCAATCACTATGTTCATAAGCCCAATTCATTTCAGAACGGTAGAAATGCTCAGGGGAGTGATCAAAATTAGGCAGGCTTCAAGAAGGGGAGAGAGCCCTAAAGGAGATGAGGAGCCCAAAATCAGGGCAGAGGCGGATTCCCAAGTGGGACCAAAACCCCGCTGAGGCAGGAAACTGAAAAAGAGGGACAGAGGCAGGGTGGGAGAAAGGCTGGCATGAGGGGCTGCCTTTAACTCACAGGCCACCCGAGATGCAGAGCTGACGTCCCAGGGGTTTTACGTAGGATCACAAACAGCTGTTTTAGGAAGCACGTAGAGGAGCCACAAAGGCCATGAGGCTATTTTAATCTGAGTACTTCTTTTAAAAAAAAAAAGGCAGTCAGTGTTACCTACCATTTCTGTTTTATAACTAGCTAAAAGCAAAAACTCGTTGCCAAAAGCTCTCTCCTCTATTTCTAAATACTTTCCAAAGGCTTGCCTGCCTAGAAGCAGGTCTGGCCCAAATGTATCATCTCCGAAAATTTCAGCCACAGCCCACATAGCAACGTGTGCCCCACAGCTCAACTTTCAGGTTCTTCTAGAAGGTCTATGTTGGGCCAGGGTTCTCAAGTGGTTGGTTATGGAAGCATCTTCCCATCACTGCCACACACTGCTAAGTCCTGGATAATTTCAGGACAAACAATCCTGGTTCATTTTTATTTCAAAGATGGGTTTTTTTTTTTTTGCTTTTTCTTTTAGTTAATAAACCAGAACTATCATATTTAGCTCAAAACTGTGCCACACGGACTTCCCTCGTGGTCCAGCGGTTAAGACTTCGCCTTCCAACACAGGGGTTGTGGCCTGGATCCCTGGTCAGGCGGCTAAGATCCCACATGCCTCACAGCCAAAAAAACAAAGCATAAAACAGAAGCAACATTGTAACAAGTTCAATAAAGACTTAAAAATCAGATCAGATCAGTCGCTCAGTCGTGTCCGACTCTTTGCAACCCCATGAATCGCAGCACGCCAGGCCTCCCTGTCCATCACCAACTCCCGGAGTTCACTGAGACTCACGTCCATTGAGTCAGTGATGCCATCCAGCCATCTCATCCTGACTTTAAAAATGGTCTACATCAAAAATCTTAAAGAAAAAAAAAAGAACTGCGTCACAATAACTGAAAGTGAAAGTCGCTCAGTCGAGTCTGACTCTTGGCAACCCCATAGACAATAACATGTCAGGCTCCTCAGTCCATGGAATTCTTCAGGCCAGAATACCGGAGTGGGTAGCTGTTTCTTTCTCCAGGGAATCTTCTCAACCCAGGGATCATATCCAGGTCTCCCACATTGCAGGCGGATTCTTTACAGTCTCAGCCACCAGGGAAGCCCATGAATACTGCAGTGGGTAGCTCTCCCCTTCTCCAGCGGATCTTTACAACCCAGGAATTGAACCAGGGTCCCCTGCATTGCAGGAAGGATTCTTTACCAGCTGAGCTACCGAGGAAATCCCCAATACTAAAACCCCACAAATACTTCATAAAAAACTCCTTATGTCCCACTTATTTGTATAAAAATAGGAGACTAATAACTGTTAATACTGCTAATAATGACACAAAGTGAGAAAAATAATGTTGGGAAATGTTGGGAAAGCCAAAATGAGAAGTCAGTTTCTCTCTTTTATATCAACGAAGGGTACTTATTAATGAGTGGACTGAAAAGCACAAAATAAAGCAAAGAATCCTTTAAAATTAAAAATCAGTTTTTACAAGAAAGTGTTTATAACATGCAATTTTTAAACATTAGGGATTCCCAGCAAGAGACACAACAAAGTTGTATTTGAGCGAGATTAGGATCCAAGGTAAACAGACAATACAATGGCATGAGCCTACCATCTCCAGGAACTCACAGATAGAGAATAAATTGCAGAAATATTTTTAAGTCCAAGAGAAAAAGAGGTAGATAGTGATATACGCTACTAAAGAAAACTGGATGCAACTAACACAAAAACTGTCAGAATATGAACTAAAATGAAGAGAAAAAGTAGGCTTCCTCCTGGGAAACTGCCAATATTCAGCTAGATCTGGAATCCCCCGAACATCTCAGTCCTTCCTTCTCCCAATAGCAGCCATGCTCTATGTTCTAAGGTCCTCGGCTGCCACCTCCCTGCCCGACTGCTCCTTCTGAGGTTCCCACCTCGTGCCAGCAGGCGACATTCTGCCATGACTAATGGACATCTACCTCCACCCATTCTGGGACTGTCTAGTAAAGAAACTGAGATTTCATCCCTTTTCTGTATTCTCCCAGTATCGAATACAGTACCTGTCTGGCACTACTACTCATTCAAGGCAAATGGGAAATTCCTTGGTTACATGAGTATTTCTACACTGCTAGAATGCACAATTGATAAAAATCACCAGAATTATTTAAATGCAATATCAACAGCCTGTAGAAAACATTCAGTCATCTTATGCTGACTACTACATTTTTCCTTTTACTTAATACAGCAAATCTCAAACTTTCTGGTTTTAGGTAATCTTTTAATTCTAAAGTTATTGAAGTCTTAAGGAAGCTATATTTTTGAGAAGTTTCAAAATATTTACTTATTTTAATGTAACAACAGGCTCATGACATAATATAACACATTCTTATGAAAAACAATATTATTTAAACAAAAAAAACAATGAAAATAGAGGCACTGTTTTACATTCTCACAGATCTCCTTAAGATGTGACTTTATAGGAGACAGCTAGATTCTTGTATCTGCTTCCATATTCAGTCTGCTGCAATGAGTTCTGATTAAAGTATATGAAAAAAAATAAAACTAACCTCACACAGATTACATAACCAAGAAAGGAAAGACCATTTGACTAGTCTTTTTGATAATTATGGATATTCTTTTTGATACTACACCAAAACTCAACATGAGATTGTTTCCTAAAGGTCTTTTGCACAGTGTTACTCTAAAATCTTATCAATGAATTTTTGGACTTTTGTACGTTAAAATCTTATTGGTCTTTGATGGATTTTCCACTCATGATTTTGTCATGCACTTGTTAGATAGAAAATAGTCGTTCAAGAAGCTCTAATACTTTTGCCACATGATGAGAAGATCTGACTCACTGGAAAAGAGCCTAATACTGGGAAAGACTGAGGGCAAGAGAAGGGGATAACAGAGGATGAGATGGTTGGATAGCATCATGGACTCAACGGACATGAGTTTGTGCAATCTCTGGGAGACAGTGAAGGACAGGGAAGCCTGGTGTGCTGCAGTCCATGAGGTCGCAAAGAGTCAAACACGATTTAGCGACTGAACAACAAAGAGGTTTGCAGATCTTCCAAATATTAATAGTTTTTTTAAAATCACATTCATTAGTATTACCATACATCTTGTAAGAAAAGTCTGTTAATGTATAGAAGCTGTTAAGCTCAGAGTGGTGGGTAAAACTTTTTCCAAATTCTATTTATTACTTGAAAGCTCCAATCTTGCATTGGGAAAACAGCTGTTTTCCTTAAAATGGCAGGCTCACCAAGATCATTATCAAGAAAATGTCCACCAAGCACCCAAGTGTGTATCCACAGTCTATCAGTTATTCTTTCAAATAAAAATGGTGTTCCATGAAAGAAGTAGCTAGTTAAGTTTTGGACTGAAACAAACAAATCGAGTCTGCTGGTATGCACCTTCTGGTCTTTCATGTTGCTTCCCATTTCATCACAAGGAACTCAAGGGCAGGATCTGATAAAAGTAATAATGGGGCCCACAAACCAGCTGTGAGAAGCACTGTTATTCATATCATACATTATGAAATTCAGAAAATTCTGGGGCCTAACTAATTACGAAGATTGAGTTGTTTCCTGTTTTGTATTACCTGTTACCCTGTTCGCTTACACTTCTTCACTCCAGCCCATCAATGTGAAATATTATACTTTTGTTGAAGAAAAGAGATGTTCACACATATAACTTGATTAAGAACTCTGACACTGTTACACAGAGAAATTCACAGGAAGAGAATGGACACTGCATCCATATTAATGGAAAACAAAGTAAAGTCTGCAGCCACTTTCTGAAGTCATGGGGACTGGGATTAACTTGAGTGTAGAACAACAGATGCTTTTGAATTAGGGTGCTGGACAAGGCTCTTGATAATCTCCTGGACTGCAAGGAGATCAACCCTGAATATTCACTGGAAGGACTGATGATGAAGGTGAAGCTCCAATACTTTGGCCACCAGATGGGAAGAGCCAACTCACTGGAAAACACCCTAACACTGGAAAGATTGAAGGCTTAAGGAGAGGGGGCCGGCAGAGAATGAGATGGTTAGAGAGCATCACGACTCAATGGACATGAACCTGAGAAAACTCTGGGAGATAGTGCTTGAAAGCAGAGTTTGGCAGGCTGCAGTCCATGGGGTTATGAAGAGTCAGATATGACTTAGCAACTTACCAACGGATCAATAAGAACAAGACTGTCCAATGAATGTTCACTGGAATAAATTCTTAAAAATATGCTGGTGGCTAAAATTTAAAAGGGCCCTAATTGAGAAAATGACAGGTTAATCCTTCAATAAGCAACAATAGCTAATATATAAGTAGTAAATCTCACACGTAGGTGATGGATACTCCATATGCAATAAGAAACCAAAGATGGAAGTCATATCCCAGGATAATGCAAGATACATCGATGTACATCTTTACCCTTGCCTCAGGGTTTCCCCTCATATTACCTTAAATTTAGGTATCTTATACTTGTATACCCCTTCACAGATCACTGCTTTGTCATGGCAAAGGGGTTTGCATAACTCAATGAAGATATGGACCATGCTGTGTAGGGCCAGCCAAAATGAACAGGTCACAGTGGAGAATTCTGACAAAACGTGGTCCACTGGAGGAGGGAACAGCAAACCACTCCAGTATACTTACTGTGAGACCCTCATGAACTGTATAAAAGGACAAAAAGATATGACGCTGAAAGATGAGTCCCCCAGGTCTGACGGTGTCCAATATGCTACTGGGGAAGAGCAGAGGAGAACTAGTAATAGCTCCAGAAAGAATGAAGCAGCTAGGCCAAAGTGGAAACAATGCTCAGTGTGGATGTGTCTGATGATGAAAGAGAGATCCAATGCTGCAAAGAACAGTATTGGATAGGAACCTGGATTGTTAGGTCCATGAATCAAGGTAAACTGGAAGTGGTGAAGCAGGAGATGGTAAGAATAAATACCAACATCTTAGGAATCAGTGAACTAAAATGGATGGGAATGGGAGAATTTAATTCAGATGACCATTATATCTACTACTGTGGGTAAGAATCCCATAGAAGAAATGGAGTAGTCCTCATAATCAACAAGAGAGTCCGAAATGCAGTATCCGGGTACAGCCTCAAAAATGAGAGAATGATCTCGGTTTGTTTTTCAAGGCAAGCCATTAAATGAACGAATACTCATTGGAGGAACTGATGCTGAAGCTGAAACTCCAGTATTTTGGTCATCCAATGTGAACAGGTAACTCACTGGAAAAGTCCCTGATGCTGGGAAAGATTGAGGGCAGAAGGAGAAGAGAGAGTCAGAGGATGAGATGACTGAATAGCATCACTGATGCAGTGGACATGAACTTGGGCAAACTTTGGGAAATGGTGAGGGACAAAGAGGCCTGGTGTGCTACAGTCCATGGGGTCACAAAGAGTTGGACACGACCAGGTGACTGAACAACATACTTGTATGACAAATACAAGCGAAATAATAACACTAGTTACTACTCACTAAGTGCTCTCTATGCCAGGCACGGCTTTCCTGGTGGCTCAGTGGTAAAGAATCCACCTACCAATGCACAAGAATGTGGGTTTGATCCCCAGGATGGGACGATTCCCCTGGAGAAGGAAATGGCAACCCACTCCAGTATTCTTGGCTGGGAAATCCCATGAACAGAGGAGCCCAGTAGGCTACAGTCCATGGGGTCACAAATAGTCAAACACGACTTACAGACTAAACAAACATAACAACAATGCCAGGTATACATTATTTCATTATTCCTTGACAACTCTATGAGGCAGTATCCTGACTTAATAGATAATAGTAATGGTAGTAATTGTAACATCGATAAAGAAACTAACATACACAATGAACACTTTCGATGTACCAGGAATTTTGAGCTCAGCAAATTTCAGACATTGTCTTATCTAACCTTAAGGATGATGACCCTACACAGTAGGTGCTATTACTACCTGTCCAGATAAGGAAACTGAAGCAAAGAGAGTTTATAACTTGCCCATGATTACACAGGTAACAGGTTGGAAAAACCAGGATTCAAATTCAAGTTTAGCTGATTACAAAGTTAGAGCTCCACATTCCATATGGCAGAGTGATTAAGTTACTGAACCAATATTACACAACTAATTAAAAACAGAATTACTATGAGAAGACACAGCCCTTTCCATACTTCAGTTCTATGTTCATTTCCAGTATCAAAGTAAGACAAAAATCAAAAAGCTTTTCTTAAATCTACAAATCATGTTAAAAGTGAAAAATCCATCAAAGTTCAACTTACATAACATTATCAAAATTGCAAAATTATAGAGATGGTTGCCAGGTGTTGGGAATGGTGGGAGGAGAAAGGAAGGAGTGGAATCTTTGTGATGACAGAACAGATCCTGATTAGGACTGTGGTGACACAAAGCTATACCTGCGATGAGATGTGACAGAACTGTACACATACTGTACCAACATCCCAGGCCTGGGTTCTGATGCTGCACTGGAGTTCTATACATACCTACTGGGGATGTGAGTGAAAGGTACATGGGAACACTCTTCCTGCTGCTGCTGCTAAGTCACTTCAGTCGTGTCCAACTCTGTGCGACCCCATAGATGGCAGCCCACGAGGCTCCCCCGTCCCTGGGATTCTCCAGGCAAGAACACTGGAGTGGGTTGCCATTTCCTCCTCCAATGCATAAAAGTGAAAAGTGAAAGTGACGCTCAGTCATATCCGACTCTTAGCGACCCCATGGACTGCAGCCTACCAAGTTCCTCCATCCATGGGATTTTCCAGGCAAGAGTACTGGAGTGGGGTGCCATTGCCTTCTCTGACACTCTTCCTATAAAACTAAAAAATTAAAAGTTGTTTTAAAGCAAAACAACAGGTTAACTGAATGGTGCATCACAGATAGACTACGGATAAGAAAGAAAGCCAGACATGAAAAAGTTGAACAAATGACAAATAGAGCCCCTCGGAAGAGAATGTCGAGGGACTTTCCTGGTGGTCCAGTGGCTAAGACTCTGCATTCTCAATGCAGGCGGCCCAGGTTCAATCCCTGGTTAGGGAACTATATTACACGTGCCACAACTAAGATCCAGTGCAGCCAAATAAATAAATATTTTAAAAATAAATTTTAAAAAATATACTCCAAACAGCTGAAAAAATTACTGAAGAAATAATGCCATAGTTAATAAGCAATGAGATTCATATTCCTTTTTTCTTTGTAATTTACTAGAGATATCTGGTGTGGGGTCATCCTTTTTGAGACATACGTAGCTGTGAAGCACACTACAAAAAAAAAAAAAAAATCACCATCCTCACCAGAAAGGAAGTATTTCTCTGTGCCACTAATGTAAATAATATACATATTTCAAAACAGTTGAGTTTAATCCCCATTATTCTACACATCTTTGCTCTGGAATATGAAAAAATAGTCCCATAAGCCAAATTACAACAATAATGGTAAGTCATTGTGTTTAGTCCTTGAGTTTAAAAAAATAGAAAGAAATTCATTGTATATGAAATCTGACACAAAAGAAACTGATGTAACAAAGCAGTGTCCATGGCAACTACAACTTAATATTTCAGTCCTCTTCAGCTGCAGTGGATTAAATAAAATGACAAGATGTTCCCTTTGAAAAGTAACCTGTTACCATGGAAACGTTTTAGTCTAAGAAGTAAACAGGGAATGGACAGAAAGGAGCAGGGAGCCTGCAACTGAATATCAAACAGGGAGAAGCATCTATGCAGAAGAGATGAGGCAGGGGTGCCTGGCCAGATGCAGGAAGCTCCTTGAGAAGAGCACGCTGGCTGTAAAAAAAGAGCAGCCAGGACAACACCACGCCTTGCCCCCAAGAGAGGGATGCAGTGAGGAAGGCCAAGGTCTGTGAATGTTTGCTTAAGACCCCCAAATATCTCTATGTGATCATGGTGACTGCTTAAGACAAGAATCTGCATCTACAGGGAAAGAAGAGGGACAAGGATCTGCAGTCATGGGGAGAAGACACAAGCTGGTAGAACAGAGGCCTTTGACAGGCAGCCTTCATGGCTACTTTCCATCACAATCCATACACAGAATATAATGCATGGCCTCCCCCTGGCACATTCCCCAGAGGCTGGGACCAGTAACTCTCAAGTCAGACCCTGCTCTGTGGCTGGTGCTGTGAATGAATGAAATCACAGTGCCATCTTCCTTTATCCGTCCTTCATATCAGAATGCTCGGACAGTAGATCATTCTCATCTTTTCTGGAGGGTGTCAAGCTGAACAGGAAGACTGACATGAAATCAACAGAAAAAAGACTAGAATCTCTAGCTACTAGCTCATTCAGAAAGTGACGACAGAGATAGACTATGGGTCCAGAATGAAATACATCAAATTTTAGGAAATCAAAAGACAATTTACCAGAATCACTTCTTCTCAGAAAGGTGGCAGGCAGGACTGAAAAAGGACTGATAAGAAGGAAGACTACAACAGCATGGTGGGTGTCTCAGATTTCTTCAGCATGAAAACATATTTCTAAAGCAGTCTTTCCAATAAGTCTGAAATTTCTTTGAAGTCTGACATAGTTTCTTTAAAAAAAATGTAAATTTTATATTCTTGTTGTTGTTTTTGTTGTTGTTCAGTTGCTACCTCATGTCTGACTCTTTGCCGCCCTGAAGACTGCAGCATGCCAAGTTTCCCCGTTCTTCACCATCTCCCAGAGTTTGCTCAAACTCATGACCATTGTGTTGATGATGCCATCCAACCATCTCATCCTCTGCCAATCCCTTCTCCTTCTGCCCTCAATCTTTCCCAGCATCAGGATCTTTTCCAATGAGTCGGCTCTTCACGTCAGATGGTCAAAGTATTGGAGCTTCAGCTTCAGTATCAATCCTTCCAATGAACATTCAGGGTGGATTTCCTTTAGGATTGACTGGTTGGATCTCCTTGCAGTCCAAGAGACTCTCAAGAGTCTTCTCCAGCACCACAATTTGAAAACATCAATTCTTCAGTGCTCAGTCTTCTTTATGTCCAACTCTCACATCTGTACACAACCACTGAAAAAACCATAGCTTTGACTGCTGCTGCTGCTAAGTCGCTTCAGTCGTGTTGGACTCTGTGCGACCCCATAGACGGCAGCCCACCAGGCTCCACTGTCCCTGGGATTCTCCAGGCAAGAACACTGTAGTGGGTTGCCATTTCCTTCTCCAATGCATCAAAGTGAAAAGTGAATTTTGAAGTCACTCAGTTATGTCCAACTCTCCACAACCCCATGGACTGCAGCCCACCAGGCTCCTCCGTCCATGGGATTTTCCAGGCAAGAGTGCTGGAGTGGGGTGCCATAGACAGACCTTTTTCAGCAAAGTGATGTCTGCCTTTTAATACTCTGTCTAGGTTTGTCACTTTTTTCACTCTCCTCTTTCACCTTCATTTATATTCTACTCCATAACATATTACCATTCAGTGTAAGATCCAAAAACGTGAGTAAAATCATTGTGCTCTGCATGTCCCCAGGATGCCCCATGATTTGAGCGCCCTCACTGCCCGGAGCGAAGACTTGTTAGACACACCTGAGTCCAGATGCCTGGGTGCTGGGGGGAGTACAGACTTTAGAGTCAAATGAAGCTGGACTGAAATTTCACTATCAAGGTTCTGTCAGCTCTAAGTGTAATCTTGAGGACAC
Organism: Bos taurus; assembly: GCF_002263795.3. NCBI lineage: Eukaryota > Metazoa > Chordata > Mammalia > Artiodactyla > Bovidae > Bos > Bos taurus. Next base: position 44,893,974 of record NC_037343.1, on the reverse strand, counting down.
AATTCAATCTCTCTGAGCCCATCTCTGAAATCAAATTCATAAAGGCTACTTTGCAAGGCTGCTATGAAAATGAAAGATGATCCATGAAAAGAAGTTGATACATGTCTGTCATACAGGAGTCAGGACTATTATTAGCTGCAAGCACTGGCAAGAGTGAGAAAGGGAGACAGTTCCTTTATTAGGGGTTCCCAAAGCATCACTGACCTCTCCCTCAGTCTCTGTCACAGTCAGGATTTTATATTTCACTTGTGTAATTATTTCTCTCGATGGCTATCCTGACTGAAAGCACCATGTGGGTAGGAACTAAGTCTGATTTTAGCTCAACTACTACTTTCCAGAGCCTTTGGCAGTCACTAAATTTCATTTTATTAGAAATTTTATTAAATAAAACTTTATTATTTACTTTATGTAAAATTAAAAATTTATTTTAATAAGTGACTCCAATATTTTAACTCAACTATCATTTAGCCATGAAAGTGCAAGTGTTAGTTGCTTGTTGTGTTTGACTTTTTGTAACCCCATGGACTATATAGTCCACCAGGCTCCTCTATCCATGGGATTCTTCAGGCAAGAATACCTGAATGGGTAGCCATTTCTTTCTGCAGTGGATATTCCTGACCCAGGGATTGAACCTGTCTCTAGGCAGATTCTTTACTGTCTGAGCCACTAGGGGAGCCCTCATTTAGCCACTAAATAGCAACTCAGTGCTTCACTGAAAGTTAAAATTCATTTGTGAGAGTATACTCCCCTCCCAAGCAAATTAATCTAAGACAGGCTTGATAAACTTTCCAGAAGGAAAAAAAAATCAGGATTCATTCAAAGTAAATTAGTCAACATTTGGAAGAGTTAACATTTCCAATCCATACACAAATGCAAAGGTCAAGACAGGAATTCATTAAAATCCAGAACATAGTATTTGAAATTTTCTCTGATGGAAGCTTCCTAAAAGGCCCCCGATCCTAGCCTTCTAGCTGAACAGAAGAAACCAAGGTGGAAGAGATAAAGGTGCTCTTTTGAGGGGTCCCAGTGAGTTAACTACAAAGGACCTCAAGTCGCTCTTTTTTAATAGATTCCCCGTAAATATAATTTGAAATCTAGAACCGAGAATTTAGGCACTAGCTAAGGGAATAAGAAGAATTTCCATGCTGATAACAAGATGCAGTAAATATGGCCTCCACACAATAATATGAATATCAGGAAAAAACTGGTAAAAAATTTTTTTTAAATAACATGTGAGACAGTGCTACATTCAAAATGGATAACCAATAAGGATCTACTGTATAGCATAAGAAACTCTACTCAAATGTTGGGTAGTAGGCTGGATGGGAGGGGAGTTTGGGGGAAAATGGATAACATATATATGTAGAGCTGAGTCCTTTCCCTGCACATCTGAAACTACCTCAACATTGTTCATCAGTTATACCCCAAGACAAAGTAAAAAGTTTAAAGTCTGGGGGGAAAAAAAGGGATCAGAATACTGAGAAATGGGAAAAACATAATCCCAGAATAGTATCAGTTTTTTTTAATGGAATAAACTTAGAGAAAAAAAAAAAATGAGTGAGAAAGGATCTAGTTTCAAATCACTACCAAGACCTTGTTCTACTGTCTAAAGTTCTTATTTGTCTGTTCCATCCCCCGTCTCCCACCAGGCAGCATATCTGTCCACAGCATGTGACTCCACCCTACCTCAGGCTCCTCGTGGGTTTTACTGTCATCACCTGCTATGATGATGTGAAGGAAACAGTTGTAAGGACCACACTCAACATACACTCAACACAAACATACATACATATATACATACATATACACACACACACACACCACAACACACACATGGCAGTTCAGAAAACAACTTTATTTTAAAATCCCACCATAATTTATAATGAGTAGTATTCAAAGATTAAGCCTATTTCCTGACCAAAAATGTTGCTGGCTTTCCATACACTGATATCAACCTATAATATGTAGGAACAGAGTGTCCCCAGAAAAAGAGAGACTTCGGACCAAAGAAAGTGTGTCTACGACACCCATCTGAATGTCTCTCTCTTCCTCCTGGGAAGTCTCTAGAAAATGCTGTTTTTTTAGAAAAGGACCACCCCCTTGCTCCTGGCCACTGCAGTGGTGTGAATTTGGGGAGGGAGAGGCGACAGTGTTGGCGACCCAAGTATTAGCCTACACATGCTCCTCCCTCTCCATTAGAGAAAATGGTCAGAAAAGAACACTGCGTACTAGTGCATGCGCCAAATGCTACATGACATGGAAGTAGAGCCTTTTTTAAAACTTTGAGAAAAACATTAACACCTAAAGAGCCTGGCCAAACATATTGGTCATTAATTTAATTACCATAATTGCTAACACAATTCCTAAGATGGTCTTAATCTAACATATTGACCAACAACTACAGATATTGTTAAGCTAACCACACCTACACAAGATTGGAGACTTGAACTTTGAATTAATAACAAAAATACACTGAGCAATTATGTGTCAAGCACTTTCATATGGCTTGCTTCCAATCTTTATAACAACTGTGAGGAATATTTACCCCCATCACCCATGAGAAAACAGAAGTTCAGTATGACAAATGTCACTTACTAAGTAGAATTTGAACCATATCATTCAGCTCCAGATGGAGTTTTCTCTCTTACCACAGACGCCACTCATTTAATTCAGCATATTCATGCCAGAGGCCCATCTCAGGCACTCTACAGTCCAGTAAGGAAGACAATCAATCAAAGAGCCACAAGCAATGTATAGTTCAGAGAACTCTGATAGAAAGTCCAATTATCCCAACTGAATTAAAATGGACTTTTTTAGTTTAAATCCAAAGTTTCACAGAGCTTAAAGAGACTCAATTCATTTTCTTTCAGATTTGCTTTAAAGATATATTCAAGAACCTGACTCCTTGCCTGTCACAAACTGCTGAAGGCAGATGACCATCAGTTTGGGAGGAGATTCACAAACACACGCATAATTTCAAATCTCCCTTTTGCCCATACTGTTCTTTTTACTCTGTCAGACATGATGTTTTACATCTTTAGAATGAATGTTTTTCTGTTTGAAGGACAACTCAGTTCAGTAATGACCAAAATATAAAATGAAAAATTAATTCAGAAGGAAAAAGGATCAGGACCAACAAATGACTGAAGACTCACAGACACAGTAGATATTAGGTCGCAGGTGTCAGGTTCTTTTGATTAATTCTTAGGCTAACACAACAGAATCTAGCAAGTGGTCAAGGGCAGCAATCTATCGTAAGCAGATTCTCAGGCTCTGCAAAATTTATGTTGACAGAGGAACACTTTGAATGTAAGGATCAACCTCAGACTCTGATTCAAGATGCTGACGTGATGACAAGAAAAGCTAGTAACATGGTAATATTTGGGGAAGCTTTTACTTTCACGTTCTTCTGGAAACATACGGTGTCTTCCCCAGCATCCCTGATATGCAGCAGGACAGGAACAGTAAGTCACAATGCAACTCACCAGCCTCCTTTCCAAGTCCACACCACCCAGGGCTGAGACAATATTCCCAACAAGGGACAACTCCCCATGTGCTGCACCTTCACCCCCACCTCCACCACCACCAGACAAGCCTCAGAGCAGAAGGTAGCTGGTCAGCAAGTAATCTCCCAAAAGTATTTTCCCAAGACGGGAACATGTGGCACAAATGCACAGCACGTAAAACAGTGCTCTAATGACTTACTTCAGTGGACTGGAAACAGAAATTCAACTGTTAACAATAGAGGGTCCGCACAGATCCCAGTAGTTACTACAAGACCTCGTGGTCTAATGAGCTGGCCACACTCGAGCTCCACAGACCAGCGGCCAGCCGAGTGGGAGGACCCAGCCAGAGGTGGTCCGGCTACCCCTATAGCTTCTTGTACACATCTGATCTGCCGAAGGTAAAAAAAAAATTAAGGAGAATTAAACAACCTATGACAGAAACGCAGTTTTCTTAACAAGTGTTCCTCTAACTCAAACAGTAGATTTTCTGAAATGAGGCAGAAACTTGAGTCCTGCAGGGCTCCCACATGTGAAAGCAAGGCTGAAACATCCAGCTCCTCCAGACTCAAGAACGGAGGACTCCACACTCACAGGAGAGGTGAGAATGGAAGAGTAGAGGTGCTTCTAAAAGAACTGAAAGACAGCAAATTCCAGAAGCAGTGCTACCTGGGATGGGGAAAGGTCAAACTGGCCATCAGCCCCCAATTACCAAAAGCAATGACAGCCCTCAAAGGAATGGGAAAAGAGTTAAAAACAGCAGGTAATTGCAATAACCTTAAATCATCCCTGTATAATTCACCTCCTTAATCACAACCCCAAAGTGAAACTGCTAGGAGCCAGGTTATACCTCAATAATATTTTTGTTGACTGGAACGTACTGTCAGCCTTCCTAACCTACCACCCAAACCAGGGCCTCCTCATATAGGTATTAACCATGCACAGCTCCGCGCTCACACAGGAGGAGCTCACAGGGAGAATTCCTCTGTCACTGAGGTACAGGACACTCTTCCGGTCCTGTGAGAGTCTCTCATCTGCACAGTCTTCTCTGTCGTATGCTTCCTGTCATCCTCACAAAGGCACAAAACTTAAGTGTCACTTCAAAATTTTTTCCAACTTCTATCAGAAGGAAAAAGAGAAGAAACAAAAAGGGACAATTGATAAAATTCAAAAACTTCTTATCTACTTGGGTCAGAATTCAACTTGTCCTGTATCTGCTTATCATGACTGGCTCCCTAAGTCAACAACGGTGAGAGCCATCCACCTGAGCCTGGTCTGCCAACAGGACGCACAAAAAGCACAGCCGCTCCTCAGAGGAAAGGCTGGTGCCCGGGGCCGTCAAAGAGGGAGCACAAGGCCCGGCCTTGTCGACGCTTCCACCTTCTCAGGCAGTGACTCCTCCTGTCACTCCTTTCCTACAGAATTCGAAAGTCACATGACAAAATACACATACAGGACAAATGCCATCTTTTCCGAAAACAAAGATTACAAACAAAAAACCTGGAACCTCAATATCTAACACAAACGTCACTGAATATCATTTTTTTTTAATTGCCAAGAAATTTTCCACCAGCTCCAAAAGAAAGAATGGATTGCTTCCTTTGGAAGCAACAGAAAATACCATGCCATAACCATTAATTTCTTTAAAAATCCATTTTAAGCTGATACTGTTGCAACCACAATCTAAAACCTGCATATGTCAAAATGTATGCACTATTTCAGACTTTGGGAAAAGATCGCAAGAATTATAATTTGCTCTGGCAAACAGGCTCTCAATCAAAACAAGTTCCACCCACCTTCAAAGCAACCAATAGCTGCCCACCTACTACCCTCCCTAAAACATCCAAACAGAGCGGCTCTTGGGCCCGGGCGTCCCCCCCAGCCACACACAGCCTGGCAGCCTGCAGGTCTGCTCTGCAGGTGCCGAAGGTGAACGGGCTCTGCAGCAGGGACCCAGTGAGGCTTGCTTTAAATCGGCACCAGAGAGGAAGGGGTGAGGGAAAGGGGAAGAGGACAGAGATCTAAGACACTCTACATCTGCTTCGTGCATCTCTGAGCAGACCCCACTCTCAGCTCTGATCTCACACTCTGCTCTACCACCTACACGGCCAGCCGGGGCTGAATGCAAGGCTCTCAGAAACATGCACTAGGAATGATGAGATGATTCATACACATCCTCAGAAGTGAGAGACGACAGCCCAAACCATCACACTCCTTCCGGGAGGCCAGAGAGAGAACGCCTACCTGCAGGGGCTGAACGGATCATCCATGACTAAGAGAGGCTCTGGTGAGTCTAGCTGTGTCCCTGCACCTCCACTTACTGTGGAAACTCTGCCCTTTTCTACTCTCACAACTCAAAATGGAGGCACATGCGGTCTGAGAGCCCTCGCGGAGCTCGCACTGAGCTTGTGCTATGACCTAAGCCTTCACGCAGAACGCAGAAACTTCCCCCTCACACTGACAGGACTGAGCATGTGCTGTGACCCTCCCTCATCCATACACTGTCTCTCCACGCAATCAATCTCAACCCTGCTGTTTCCGTAAATAAAGCCCAGCCAACAGACTGCAGCTTCTCCCGCATACCAAGCTAGTGTGAAGGGAAGTGGGGCCGCGGAAAGGGGATCCCAGACAGCCAACTCCAGGGGCCTCGCCGGCCTGCCACCCACAGGCTGCAGACAAACACCCTGCACTGTCTAGACAACAGCAAGTTCTGTTTGGTCTTTTTTTTTCTCTCAAAGATAAATTATGGTTTTAAATAGCAAGATGAAGAAACAGAGTTAAAAAGCACAGATATGCGTGATTATACATGAGACTAATGAACAGAATATTGGCATCTACCTAAAAACAGAGTGGCAGCTACATAAGGGAAAGAACCCCACAAATTTCTTGTGGAAGACTGTACACGTTTGGGGAAAGGATATACAAGCAGTTCTGGCCAAGTTCTGGAGTACTGGGTATCATCACAGCCACAGGCGCAGAGTGGACAGTATAGCTGAAGAGCAGCTCAACAATACTGGATTTTATACAAAGAGTATAAGCTCCCTTAGATAAGAAGTTCTAAAATTGCCTAAATAAGACACAAAACATCTAAAGTGATACAAACCCAACCAGGGGTGCTTAGCAAAAGGAATGTACTGCTAACAATAAAAACACCACGAAGGTTCAAATCGAGAGGCCAATGAACACCCAGGTACCTAAAAAATATCAGTTTAGGTCTCTTGATTCAGAACTGGAGGCAACTCTTTAGAACACTGCCTATGAAGCAAAATTCATGTAAAAATTTAATCAGAAGCAATTTCTAAAGTCACATAGACATACTGAGCACTAAAAAGTATCCAAGTCTGTACCAGCCCAGACATTTTTTGTTCAAATCCTGAAAAACACATTTTATGCCCTCACCCTTGACCTCCACTTTCAACAAAACAGAAGCTGGGCTGTCAGCCATATAAGAAATCCTAGTTCTGGATGTGTATGTGGGCTTAGTTTCCATTTGTAAACTTGAAAAGGAATACCATGAAACTCCCCCAAATTTATAAAGGACTAGAGAGGGTAGGAAAGAACAGTGCCAATTCTGTTTGCCATTAATGTAATTGAGTGTGGAAAAATTAAAAGCTGCTTAAAAGAATATACAGGGTCCTCAAGATTCCCAAAGTAAACGCAGGATCCATTCCATTTCCTTGGATCTCCTGTTTACGCTTTCAGATAAACTGAACTGAGACTAAGATAAAATGAAAAACTCTTGTCATGCTAAAAAAATTGTAACACAAGACTTCACTTAAACAAGTTTTACCTTTGACCTACAATGTGAAACAAGTATCTACAGGTTGGAAGATCATCTTCCCTACTGGTATGAAAGGTAACATGTCCCCAAAAGTGTGTGACTAGAAACTGCCTAGAGAAAAAAAAAGCTCTTTAAACTAAGAGCAACTGAATTAAAACCCAGCTGTGCATTTAGTCTCTAAGTCATGTTCAACTCTTTGCAACTCCAAGCCTGCCAGGCATCTCTGTCCATGGAATTTTCCAGGCAAGAATATTAGAGTGGGTAGCCATTCCCTTCTCCACAGGATCTTCCCAAATCAAGGATGGAACCCAGGTCCCCTGCACTGCAGGCAGATTCTTTACTGACTGAACCACAAGAGAAGCCCCATAAAAGCTCCTAAATTGCTTGAAGAAATCAAATAAAATAACAACTTAATAAATTTATCATTACTCTGAAAAACCATGGGAACCATTCCACAGACCACAGCACAAACCTCAAACTGAGTCCGCTGAAGACCCAGCTCTAAGTTCAATCCAACCTCAGAATATGGGGTCAACTCTCCTCCTCAACGGAGAAAATTAAGGAGCCCTGAGACCTGAAAAGTAAGTAAGCTAATGCACCCCTTATAACCACACATTCCAATTCTAGAAATGGTCCTGATTTCCACTGACCAAGCATGGTCCTACGCTGGGGACACCTTGGAACTCTGCTCAGTCCTTACGGGCCTCCAAGACCCAGGACTTATTTTCTCCCTCAGCTGTCTTGAACATTGAATGTGAAAGTTGCTTTGTTGTGTTCAACTCTTTGCGACTCCATGGACTATACAGTCCATGGAATTCTCCAGGCCAGGATACTGGAGTGGGTAGCCTTTCCCTTATCCAGGGGATCTTCCCAATCCAGGGATCAAACCCAGGTCTCTCGCACTGCAGGTGGATTCTTTATCAGCTGAGCCACAAGGGAAGCCCAAGAACACTGGAGTGGGTAGTCTTTCCCTTCTCCAGTGGATCCTCCCAACCCAGGAATCGAACCCGGGTCTCCTGCATTGCAGGCGGATTCTTTACCAACTGAGCTCTCGGGGAAGTCCTACTAGATGCTTCCTCACTCCTGACAACCTGCCTGGACCTCAACTTCTGCCACTATGCTTCTCTAACTCGTCATCTGGCTGCCTGCAGAGCTATTCAAGCAACTTGCACAACAGACACCCAAGTGCTGGGTCTTCCCAGAAGCCCTGTGACCCTGGTACCTATACACTGTCTCTGGATCCCAGACCTCCTAGTCCTCTCTCCTCCAATTAATCCCTAGTGATCAACAGGTCAAAGATGAACACTTCTAAACAGATTAAAGGGGCGCCAAGCAGGTGAAATGCACATATTACACTAATAGATTCTTTCTAAAACTAAAAAGGTTTATTAGATAAAAACTGACTGAATAATCACTCTGTCCACCATAATTCTAATTTTTGGTGAGCAGAAAATTTACGTTTATCAAAGGTAAAGTAAGAGCTATAATATGGAAATTTCTTAGACTTTAAAGTGCTTGGTACTCTCCAGAAATAGAAAAATGTCTTATTTACAAACAAGAAGTTAAAAAGCAAGAAACAGGAATGAAAAGTTAATATTCAGGAAACTCCAAAGAAAAATACTCACTGGAAGAAAGATACCCTATTTGACATTTAGTCAGTACTACTGATTAAAGTACTGAAGAGTACTACTACTACTACTCTTCAATACTGTAGTACTACTACTCTTCCTTTTAAGAGATGAGAAGGTTTCAGAAACAGCTTGTTTAAAATTTTATTCTGAAGTCGTCCCTGGTGTATGGAAATGGACCTGAGTTTTATATTTATGTTGATCTTTTAGCCAGCATACATGCTGATTTATCTTACCACATCTAATCATTAGCTCATAGATTTTCCTCTGGTAAAAATACTGCATCATTTTAATAAAAGTTCATTTCTTCATTCCCAATCCTCACATAGCTTCTTTTTCATCTCTTGATGGTGATGGGAGTCTTTCTGTTGTTTCTGATTTTAGACAAAATACTTCCAACACTTCACCTTTAAGGGTGGTGTCTGCAGTAGGTTTTCAGTAACCATTCTGTCAGGATGAGGGAGCTGCATTCTACAGTTGACTTGCTAAGAGGTACTCCCGTCCCTGTCCCCACAAACACTGAATGGGTGTTGAATTTCATCAAGTGCTTTTTCTCCATCAAGATGACTGTATATTTTTTCTTCTTTAATATGTTAAAAAAATAATAAAGTATGCTACAGATAAATTATTAAACTATCTGTGTATTCTATAAACCCAACTTGAGTATTTTTTAATGCTTTGCCAGATTCCGTTTCCCCACATTTTATTTAAGCACTTTACATGCATGTTTGTGATCTATAACTCTTACTTTTTTATCTGGTTTTGGAATAAAGGTTTTACTTGTCTCATAAAATAACTTGGGAAACCTACACCATTTTTCTCCATTCTCTAGAAGGCTGGTAGAATTCACCTGTAAAGCATGAGTTTAATTTTTTTTTCCTGTTGTCCTAATGAGAACAAAAGGAGAAGTTCTGTCTAAATTATGAAAACTGCCTTTAAAGGGAGAAGGCATGCATTTCTTACCTACTCCTTCTTTCTTCCAGCCTTAAATCTGGGTGTTATGGCTACCATTCCATCACCACCTTGAGCACAAACTAACAGCTAAAGTTAAGGATCACAGAGGTGATGCAGAGCCTCATACCAGCCTAGGACTGCTTCCTTTCAGACTATGCTTACATAAAAATTAAAGTTCTATTTTGTTTAAGCCTAGTATACAGTCTCTTTCTGACAGTTCTAGCAATGACATTCTTACCATTTATCTGATTCAAGTTGATGACACACAGTTTCTTCCAACATTTTGTAATTTTTGACAGTGAGCTCAGAAGTCAAAGATATTTTATCTGTACATAGTCTACATGTTTGAATTAGGGCATGTACTTCCCCCAAAATTGCACATGCTTCTGTCAGGTGTCCAGGGTGGCTTTCTATATTATCTTCTCATGATGGGGTTCTTGTATTTTTCAAGAGTGCAAATTTAAGCCTAAACTGTCTTGGGAGCATGGAGAAGGCAATGGCACCCCACTCCAATACTCCTGCCTGGAAAATCCCAGGGATGGAGGAGCCTAGTAGGCTGCAGTCCAGGGGGTCGCTAAGAGTCGGACACGACTGAGTGACTTCACTCTCACTTTTCACTTTCATGCATTGGAGAAGGAAATGGCAACCCTTCCAGTGTTCTTGCCTGGAGAATTCCAGGGATGGGGGAGCCTGGTGGGCTGCTGTCTATGGGGTCACACAGAGTCGGACACGACTGAAGTGACTTAGCAGTCTTGGGAGCAAGGCCCAAAGTTACGAATTATAAGACGACTTCTCGATCTCTTCCCCCTGTTCCTTTTTTGGTCTGGAGTCCCAAACTTAGACATGTTTCTCTGTCATTTTCCTCTAGTCCCAGATATGTTAACTAGTTTATCCTTCCACCAAAAGAATAGACCTTTGATGACCCTAACTTCACACAGGCTCTCAGCTCCAACTTCCTAAACCCCTGAAATCAAAACCTCATCTCCTATACCTGCTGAGTGTCAAAACCAAAGATCTGCATGAAGATGAGCAAATGACTCAATTCCTCTCACTCCGACTCCTAAAATTTTTAGTTTCTCTTCATTCTTGTGAGCTCAGCTCTGCATTTAAAAGTTCTGTGGTATTTTATGCAGTATTTGTAGATGTTCACTGCAAAAGGGTTTTTGGAATGATCAAATCTGGGTTTTGGTCCTATTAAAGTTCTTTAGTAGGCTGTGTTTCCAAATACATATGCTGTCTCTCAACTGTCTCCAATTCCTGCCACCTCTGGTGAATGTTTCGAGAGCTCAAATGTGATGACACAGGAAAAGCAAACCAGAGAATATTTATATGCAGCTCCAGCTTTTTGTCCCCAAAAGCTGTACAAAGACCATGAGCCATTATGAGTAGAAAAGATGACTTCACTAAAACAGAAGTGAATTTTGAAATGTCTCAGATCCAAATTCACTGAAATAAGGAAAATCCACTCACACTCGCTTTTCAGCTGAAGTACAAATATTTATGTTGAAAAAGGACGGTCACAATGTTCTTTGATCACGCTATTTAAACAATGAGAAAACCATAAATGTCCAATAATATGAACTGAATAGAAAAATTACAGCACATCCCTAGGATGGTATATACAAGGTGCTCGTCACAAATGTTTGTAAAATGTTTCATAACATGGAATTATGTTCTTAGCAGAAGAAGATGGACAAATAGAGGAATGTGTGATTACTTGTACATTATGTATAAACATATTAATTATAATCTTAATATACACACAAATACCTATACAAGCACAAAGATATATATTTAAGGAAAAACACAAATATGATTTATAGAATTACCATTATAACACTTTTGCTTCTTTAATTTTTAAATTTGTCAAGTTATTCTTTAGTAGGTACATGTTTTTCTTTATTAGAAAAACAAAGTTATTTCCCAAAACAGCCAGAAGAAAATATGTTGTATATGAATCAATCTATGATGAAACCATAGAAATTAATAGCACAAAGTTTTGAGTCAAACAGCATTGGGGTTTCCTGTTTACTAACTGTATGCCTTAGGCATCTATTTAATATAATATCAATTTTTCCTCATTTATAAAATAAAGATAATGCCAACCTAACTGAGCCTTTACAGGAACAAAATAATTAATCTAAGAGTAAGCATTCACTGCATGGCAGTAGGAATCGTTATCCCACACACCTTGAACAGATGATATTACAAATTTGATTCCTAGAGGTCACACTAAGAAATAGCAAACGATAAACCTACTAAAATTACAGCTCAAGAAGTCAAAATCCGTCCATGTGTGAGAGAGAGCAGAGTCTGGGACAGGAAACTGGAAGTAAAGATAGGACACTGAGATGAAATTTTCTACTGTTAAAGATGAGATAATTATAAATAAGGAAAAGCAAAAAAAAAAAATTAGCAAGAACCTTGTGGTATTAGACTAGAATTGGAAAGTTTGGTATGAACTCATGGACGGACAGACACACACAGAAATGTAGGTGTAAACACAGCATGCATTACCTCCCTGACCCTCAGCCTCCGAGCCCTGTTCACTTTGGAGGCCTGAGAACATGACACAAAGCAGTGAACACACGGAGAACCTGATCCGGGTTCCTAAGTACTATTCACCAAAATGGGACCTCAAAGTGAATGACAGTAACAGATTATAACCTTAGACAGCAAGGAGAGAAATCCAGTCAATTCTAAAGGAAATCAACTCTGAATATTCACTGGAAGGACTGATGCAGAAGCTGAAGCTCCAATACTTCGCTCACCTGATGTGAGCTGACTCACTGGAGGAGACCTTGATGCTGTGAAAGACTGAGGACAAGAGGAGAAGGCAGTGGTAGAGGATGAGATGGTTAGATATCACCACCAACTCAATGGACATGAATTTGAGAAAACTCTGTGAGATATTGAAGGACAGAGGAGCCTGGCTGCTGCAGTCCATGGGGTTGCAAAGAGTCACAAAAGACATATCAACTGAACAACAATTACAACAGATTAATCGGCAACCATTAGTCCACCCTGATATAAATGAATAATTCAAACTATTATGAGGAAGAAGGTATCTACAGGGTCTCAAAGCAACTACCTTACAAAATGGTCATCAATTGTAAAAGGAAAAAGAGAAACTGTACAATTGCAAAACCTGGCAAATACCACCTTATTCAACAAATGAGAATGAACATTACCAGTAATGGGACAAACTAGAATTGTATAACACAACAGGATGTAGAAAAAAGAACACACATTTGCAGTGTCCCTGTCAAAGATATATGATGTAAATCTAATGAGAAGGAAACATCATCAATGCAAAGTGAGCAACAGTCTACAAAACAATTAGCTGATAATCTCCCAAAGTACCAACATCATGGTGAAGGAAGGAGAAACTTGTCTGATTGAAAGAGACTGAACAGACCTATGACAACTAACCACGTAATGCTGCACTGGATTCCTTCTGCTATAGCCTTTTGTTTAGAAACTTCAGAAGGGTCTGAGAACTCCAGGGCAATAATGTTTCCTTGACAATTTCCTGATTCTGAAGGCAATATTGGGGTTATGTAAGAAAATGCCCTTGTTCACAGGAAATACACAGACTATTAGAGTGTGATATAGCCTCCTGGTGACAATTATTTTCAAATGGTTCAGTTAAACAGAGGTTTTCTACTGCACTTGCAACAGTTCTGTATGGTCAAGACTGTTTCCAAACAAAGTAAAATGAAATGAATCAAGCAAGTAAAACACTCAGCACAGTGTCAGGTAAACAATATCGCTATGATTAATAACATGATTGTCACCATTGTGGGGAAGATTAAATACAAATTCTTGCAAGTGCCTCTGTTTATGATTACTACTAAATGTAAGGATAATAATAGTTAAGCTTCAATATTGCTTAAAAAAAAAAAAAAGAACCCTGCTTCCTGGAAAAAGATAAACAGAGAGGGCACAGGTGAATTCAGGTGATCTACTTGCTTTCTACCTGATTACCAAGAGATGACTCATGTTCAAGGCGCAAAGAAGCAAGAATATAATCAGATGTTTCATGCTACAGCCAAAGTCTTAGAAGAGCCCACTGATGCTTGTATAAAACTGTATTACAGAGTGGGATTGCCCAGGGGCCAGCTGATACACAGAATGCTACATTTTAAATAACATTGCTGTTGCTGCTGCTGCTGCTAAGTCGCTTCAGTTGTGTCCAACTCTGTGCAACCCCATAGAGGGCAGCCCACCAGGCTCCCCTGTCCCTGGGATTCTCCAGGCAAGAACACTGGAGTGGGTTGCCATTTCCTTTTCCAATGCATGAAAGTGAAAAGTGAAAGTGAAGTCGCTCAGTCGTGTCTGACTCTTCGAGACCCCATGGACTGCAGCCTACCAGGCTCCTCCATCCATGGGATTTTCCAGCCAAGAGTACTGGAGTGGGGTGCCATCGCCTTACTATCCCCTTTTCCTTACTATTCCTAAACACACCTTAGAGACCCAAGGTATTCTTATTTAGCAAGGGGAAACAAAGGGACTGGATCCTGGGAAAATCCATGCTTAATAATTTAAGAATAAAGGCACCTCTTTCACATGGCCACTCTGCAAACCTGTTCTTCCTAGGACCCTACTCACTATTTCCTCCTTCCCCTCCTAACTCACTGGTCTGAGGCAGAAAGGTAAGAAAAACTTTTCCAAGAAATGAAAGGTATAGACTCAGAAAAGGTCAAAATTCTCACACACGCGCACACACACACACGGCACTGGCCAACAGGTTGAACCTACAGAGGTGGGGCGATGGGAAGATGAGGGAAAGAACAAATATTCAATAATCCCCACCCTGAGCTACACGGAGAACACTCTCATTTGCTATAAAAAGCCCAAATCGCTCTCTCAGTATTTTTTTTCCAATTTTGCCTCGCAAATTTTTCAATAAAATATTCTGACTGTAGAAATGTATTATTTCACATCAACATCACTCACATACTTACTGTAACTGTTCAGTCAGTTTCATCATGGTCAATGAAGGAATTTACCATACATTTTTAGCAACTGTATGTTCTCAAAGATTTTATCATATTCCAAGGAGAGGCAAGAATCCCCAGTGCTTGGACGTCTACATGTCAGCAAAATCAATCTCACAGTTAACAATCTACCTGGTAGAAGGAAGACTTCTTAGGAAGTAGCTCATGTTTTGCTTTTGGATTTAACATTTTACAGGGTTTTTAAAAAGATATTTCTCAATCTTTTCTTCAAAAGAAAATTTATAATTATTTTTGCAATTCCTGAGAAGCAACTAAAAATCTTGACAGTTTACAAAAGCTACCCTGTTTTTGTTTTCCCCATTCTACTAAAGCTGAAAACGGTCCAGGAAGTACAAGCTTTACCTATGGACACAGAGATGAAGTGGCAGCACAGATCAGAACCCAGGCTGCCTGGGTCCAAAAGGGGAGATCTTTCCAGGTGGCTGGTCTTAACAAAATGATCAAGCAGTCAGATTAAATGTTCATGAGGTACTAGACAAAAAACAGGGACAAGAAATGGACGGATGGAACTAGGTCTCTATGGCCTGGCTCTTTTTCTAAGCAAGGATCAATCCTACTTTAGTTCAACCAAGGATATTGGTGTTTTGGCCAAATACATATATACGGGCTGCTGCTGCTGCTAAGTCACTTCAGTCATGTCTGACTGTGTGACCCCATAGACAGCAGCCCACCAGGCTCCCCAGTCCCTGGGATTCTTCAGGCAAGAACACTGGAGTGGGTTGCCATTTCCTTCTCCAATGCATGAAAGTGAAAAGTGCAACTTGGTGTTATGTACTAGGACCTCTAAGCTGAAATTTATTGACTTTATTTAAAGTTTCTAACCAGATTTTAGATAAGACACTTCAAAGAAAATGAGAACATAATGACATTATGTTGCAGGGCATGCTGACTGCAGAAGTAAATTTGGAGTGAAGCTTATCTGTGGAGCAAAAGTGAACACTCCCTGAGTGCAGAAACACTAAAACAAACTCCAAAAGGAAACTCCAGTTACTGAAGGTTCCAAGTTCTCTCTCATTTGCCAGCCCCTTGTAGTCTGTATTGTTCAGTTCAGTTCAGTCGCTCAGTCACGTCTGACTCTTTGCGACCCCATGAACCGCAGTACACCAGACCTCCCTGTCCATCAGCAACTCCCGGAGTCCACCCAAACCCATGTCCATTGAGTCGGTGATGCTATCCGTACTTAAAGCTAAAAGGACTTCTCTGGTGGCTCAGATGGTAAAGAATCCGCCTGCAATGCAGGAGACCGGGGTTCAATTCCTGGGTCAGAAAGATCCCCTGGAGAAGGGAATGGCTACCCACTCCAATATTCTTGCCTGGAGAAGTCCATGAACAGGAGCCTGGTGGGCTACAGTCCATGGAGTTGCAAAAAAGCTGGACACAACTGAATGACTAATAACTCTTCACTAAAGCTAGAAACATCTACTCCCGTATTTTTTGCTCAAGTTTAGTTCCTTAAATGTCATGGTTAGCAAGAACACAATATGACAATCCCTGAGCCAAGATCCTTAGGACTAGAGGATTTTCAGATGTAAGAACTTCTTGGATTTAGGAAGTTCCATAGTTTATACATCACTTAATACCCCAGCAGTGTCTGAGCAATGACCCCTATCCTATCATATTGGTAATTTGTAGTCAAAGTTGTGCAAAAAGCAAACTGAACTATATTAGGAGTATAAAAAGTCTCATATCAGTTCAGGCCAACTTTGACCTCATGGTCAAATGAGAGTTTTAGCACCCAACTTAGAAATTTTTTTTGATTTTCAGAGCTTTCAAGAATGTAATAATGAAGTTAGGGAGGAAAAGTAGCCTATAAAAGGATCTGTGATAAATGTTAGAAGAAGGAAAAAAAACCTAACATTCAGTGCTGGCTAAGATGCTAAATAAATTACGGAAAATTACCTAAGTCAACTGTTAACTACCATCAGAAAATTTGCTATGGAAATATCTTCATCTTAAACTTCAGTTTTAGCTGCTCACTTAGAGTTCCCACACTAATTAAAGGGAGGGAAACAGTCATCGAAGTTAGGAGTCACAGAATCATTCTTTAACCTCCAGTGGTCTTACTGATCAGTCAGTGCACCATCTCACAGGATTATTATTACAACAGTCTGATAATCCTCTCCAGATGACTCGGGGCACCAAGTCAGCACACAACACCTGGCAGACACCATCCCATGCTGGTCCCGCTCATCCACATGGTAGATAACCATATGAGAAACCAGCTCACCCCACTGCCCCCTCCCTCACAAACCTGAAACAAAGGCAGAAACAAAGAGCATGCACCCCGAGCATTCTAAGGACTGCGTTGTGCATAAACCAGGAGGAGAAGACACACAGTTTTCTAAACTCTGCTAAATCACACACACACTTCTGATGATTTGAGAAACTATGGGATGTGTACATCAAACCTAGAACTTCAGAGGGAGAAAGTAGTGTTCATGGTGAAACCAGTGAGCTTGTGTCACACTGGCTCATCACTGGAAACATTCACACTCACTTTTTGGGACCTGCCACCAACTTATCACTTAAAAGGACACATTAAAATTTTATTTGATGAACTGCTCAATTCATCCAACAACCCCCAGGCTCTTACACTACACCAACACAAGCTGGACACAGGGAACAAGAACAGAAATGAATGAATGGGACTAAGGCCAAAGCACTAGAGTGATTCAGGATGCAGAGCCTGTAAAAGTGCTGCTACAGGCATGGTTCAGTGTTGCCTTTTCAGCTGAGATAAGTAATAATAGATTCCTCTATCACACGCCTAACTCAGGTTTTAAAGCAAAATTGATGGCAAGTATCAATGAAGTATCATGACTGCCAGCAACATATAAAAAAATGAGACAAGAGTTTGTGTTTGAGTCTTCAGCCTAACACAGGTAAGTTACAAATCACTGTAAATAAGCATTCCGCAAAAATAGATGCAAAACCAAAGCTAGTGAAAAAAGAATCTGACTGGCTGTTCTGAACCCAAGAGCTAAACACTTAAAACACAAATTTCCCTCAAACAATCTAACTTGTGCAATATGACAGCTACTATCACAAAGTTAAATAAACACAACATCATTGTAGTAACAGACAACTGTGCATCCAGACAGAAGACCAAGTTCAAGTGTCCCACACTTCACTGGGGCAACAAAAAGATATGACCAGGCAGCTAATTAACACATATGTAAAATAAACATTCTGAAACAGAAGGTGCTATTTAAACATTACTGCTGATCACCTTCTCTGTCATTGGAATAGAGCATACTTTTGAAAATGAAAACGAAACTCAAATTCATTGTTTTTTTTTTTAAAGGTAAGCAAAAAAGGTGACTATTACCCCATAGCTGTTGTCTAGTATACATATGGAGAGAAAGACTAATATATATGTTCCAACCGAGCTTAATTCAGCCTCTTAGAACCACAAAAAAGAATACGTTCCCTTTTACTGACCCTAGTTTGATGACCTAAACAGCAACATTCTAAATGTTATCTATCATTTCTCAGCATCTCCCAGAAACAAGTTTTCACTAAAACAACACACATCATACAATTATACTTAACGTAGTTCTCCCACTAACTTCCTTGAGCCAAGCATCTTTCATTTCTTACTCAATCACTGTACTTGCAGATTATGTCCTGATTGTCCTGAGCAAGCATAGACTACCTGGTCATCTAATGACCTCTCATTTTTTAAAATCCTTAATAAAACACACAGTCACATGAGTGATACAAGATAAATATGAATACATACAGTCTTACAGACATTCTCTCATGGGATGAGTTAAAATTACAGCCTATTAGAGACAAACAATTTCTTCTGTTAAATTATAGTATTTTGACTCTGTTGCTTTTCATTCAAAAAGTAATAATTCTATTTACCAAGATGGCTGAGAAATGGATGTATCCATCTTATACTAGCAGTCTTACTAGAGATATTTCAGTGAGTGTTCCTGGGGATTTATTAAAGGAACAAATTACTAATCAACACAACCACAATGTCCTAGTATTTTCAGTATGGTATAATGGAAAGTTTGAATGAATGTTCATGAGAGTACAGTTCATAATAAGTTCAAAATACAGACCAACGAAACATACGTCTTTATCTTGCCCTCTGCAAACCCAAATTTCTCACTTTTCCTTTTCTTAATGAGTGAGGCAGCAGGGGGCAAGCTGCTTTAGATACCACAGACATTAATTACAGCTCTTTTCAAAGAGATTTACTACAGGACTTTGTGTCTCTCTCTCTTTCTTTCTCATCTTAGGAGAATATGCCCAGAAGTGCAGACAAACACACACACACACACACGCGCGCGTGCGCGCGCACGAGAAGCTGAAGTTCTCAACCTAGGGGCCCATGTGATGCACTTACCTTGTCTCAGGGTTGTAGCCTAGTATGTAGAAGAATGAATCCACTCGGGCCTTAAACTCTCTAGCAGCAAATATGTCAGAAAAATGGGAGATGTTACACTTCCCTCTGAAAATAAACAAACAAAAAATGTTAGCAATACTGTCAACTGCTTTGTAAATCAAAATACTGCTGGCAGAAGAACTGATGTTTTTGAACTGTGGTGCTGGAGAAGACTCTTGAGAGTCCCTTGGACTGCAAGGAGATCCAACCAGTCCATCCTAAAGGAGATCAGTTCTGGGTGTTCACTGGAAGGACTGATGATGAAGCTGAAACTCCAATAATTTGGCCACCTGATGTAAAGAGCTGACTCATTTGAAAAGATCCTGATTCTGGGAAAGATTGAGGGCAGAAGGAGAAGGGGACGACAGAGGATGAGATGATTGGATGGCATCACCGACTCAATCGACATGGGTTTGGGTGGACTCTGGGAGTTGGTGATGGACAGGGAGGCCTGGTGTGCTGCAGTTCATGGGGTCGCAAAGAGTTGGACACAACTGAGCGACTGAACTGAACTGAACTGGTAAGAGGTATGTAATAAAAAGTACTCTTTCCCTTATAAAAAAAAATATTACTGCTGGAAAGGTAAGAGTGAGGGAGATGTAACTCAATCCATAGTACTCCAAGAAAATGCAGAATATGGTGACAAACTCGTTAATTATCTATTCAGAAAAATGGGAGTTTCCCCCCAAAATAAGAAAATGTCCAATAATACATATATTTTTTGTTTCATGACTGCTTTTACCTACAACTTTACAACATAACTGCTTTTATCTCAGTCTTATAATAAAATTAAACAACAAAGATAAACTAAGGGCAGGATTGGGATTAAAGGATATGAAATATTTGGGGGGAAAATTTAAACCACAGTCACACTACTTTACCCAAAAATCCACCTAAAGTCTTTGTAATCATCAAAGCAAAATGGGCCTTTTCCTCCTGCTGCCTTAAGATAAGGAGAAAGTGTAACTGAGTATGGAAGAAATTCACTGTCTTGGAAATTAAAACCTGGAGAAATTTTAACTTTTTAAATATATACATGTGTTTGAATATATAAATACACAACTTTATATATATATATATATAAATACAAATTTCAGTATATATATATATGTATATATATATACAAATATATATATATATATAAATACAAATTTCAGTAACTAAAAATTTTCACGTAACTGTAGTGTAAATGACTACACTGGAAAATACTTTTCCATCGAAATGCAGTAAGGCAGGTTCATCTACTAACATAAGTTAGACCACAATATAGTTGAGCGTTCTACATTACTTAACTCCTGAAGCAGAGTTTCCAGGCTCCAAATGTAAATGTCATTTACATCACATCATGAGGTACCGCCCACCTCCCCATGACACACAACTATGCACACACTGGAGTGTTGGGAGAACTTCTGAGATTCCCAAGAAGACAGGGAGGTTTTAAGAATTTCAACTCCCTCAGCCATTTAGGCAACTTTAACATCATTGCTACTGCTACTGCTAAGTCGCTTCAGTCGTGTCTGACTCTGTGCGGGCCCACAGACGGCAGCCCACCAGGCTCCCCCGTCCCTGGGATTCTCCAGGCAAGAACACTGGAGTGGGTTGCCATTTCCTTCTCCAATGCATGAAAGTGAAAAGTGAAAGTGAAGTCACTCCGTCGTGTCCGACTCTTCGTGACCCCATGCCATGGACTGCAGCCTACCAGGTTCCTCCGTCCATGGGATTTTCCAGGCAAGAGTACTGGAGTGGAAAAGAGTACTTCCACTCAAGTGGAAGCCAATGGCTAAGATCAGAGTAGAGAGAATTGGTGGATCAAAGGTTCATCAACAACACATGTGAGACACTTCCAGGGATGTGATCTCCCACTGCTTGAATAGGCATTCCATTCCCACAAGGGTCCACGAACTGGCACGTTAACAACATGCACACGCTTGCTACCGGCCAAGGTGTTAGTGAAAGAAACTGAGGGATGTCAACATGGCAGATGTTCATTCACTTCCTGCCAAATCAAAAAGCAATGCCCTCCTTTCCCATAGAGCTTAAGGAACCTGTGACCAAAGCCTCAGTACTGGACAGAAGACAAGATGATCTCAGACAATCTCCATTTTAGAAATTTAATAAAAATACTATTGAATTCCTAAAGTTCCAAGAGAAATGAATTTTAAATTTTACTTAAAATCCTTTGTTGACAGCAGCTTTCCTGTAGTGAGCAGCATCACTGGCCTCTGCCCCAAAGCACCCACATGCGCCATCACTGTGACACCCAAAACCACTGCCAAAATGCTCCCAGGGAAGGACATGGCTATGCTGTGCTCAGTTGCTCGATTGTGTCTGAGTCTTTTTGACCCCATGGACAGTAGCCCACCAGGCTCCTCTGTCCATGGGGATTCTCCAGGTAAGAACACTGGAGTAGATTGCCATGACCTCCTCCAGGTGATCTTCCCAAGCCAGGGATCGAACCCAGATCTTCCACACTTGCAGGCAGATTCTTTACTGGAGTGGCAACACAAATGGTTTAGGGAAAACCCAGATCAGTGAGAAGAGAAGGCTGTCATCTGATAAATGACTATGAAACTGTACTAATGGGATTTTATCTACCACTATGTCCTTCACCTGTTTCCTGTTTAATTATAGGAAGAGTATGGATTTTCACATGTTAATTTTATATCCTGCTACTCAATTTTTTAGCATATGATATAGTTTAATCATTGATTCTCTGAGGTTTTCCCGAATGCTAACTGTATATGCAAATAAACATAGTTTCACTTCTTCTTCATCCTTTCTTAAGCTTCTAGTGAGGGCTTCCCTAGTAGCTCAGTGGTAAAGAATTCACCTGACAAGAAGATGAGGGTTTAATACCTGAGGTGGAAAGATCCCCTGGAAGAAGAAATGACAACCCATCCCAGTATGCTTGCCTGAAAAATCCCATGGACAAAGGAGCCTGGAGAGCCACGGCTCATGGAGTCACAAAGAATCAGTTCAGACTTAGCAACTGAACAACAAAAGGAAGTCTCCAGCTGCACTGTTTGGCTAATGCAATGAAAACGCGGAAGGTAGTGGAAACTGAGGACATCTTCTCCTTCTTCCTGATCTCAGTGGAAATGTCTCTCGGGTATTCCCATTAAACACGACACCCACTTTAGAATAAATGTACCACAACCATAGTTTTGGGGATAAGCTTTTCCCCTAGATTTATTAACATGGTATATGGTATTAACAGAGTCTCGAGCATTAACCTACCCTGCATTCCTGGAATAAATCCCAGTTGGTTATAACAACCCTTTAATAAAATATCAGAATTCTTTAAAGTACTTGATTAATTAGACCTAATGTTTTTTTCTCATAAATTTCTGCTTCTATCATTACTGCTTCCTTTACTGTGCTTTTGCTGTTGTCTGTAACAGTTTGTTCACACTAGCCTTGGTACAAATGTCCATCAACAAAGAAACAAGTAAACAAAGTACTATCTATTTTGCAATGAGATTACTAGACAACAATACACAGGAAAGAGTTACTGATACATAGCACATTGTGAAAAATCTCAAAAACTAAAAGCTGTGTAAAAGAAGCCACACACACAAAAAATTACATACTGTATGATTCTGTTTATATGAAGTTCTAGAAGAGCATAGAGGAATTGATGGTGGGAGAAATCACAACAGTGGCTGTTTTGGGGAGGGAAGTTTAGAGAGAAGAGCTGCTGAAGGGAAATTTCTGGGATGATGGGAACATCTTGTGTCTTGTTTGGGGTCAAACAAATTTGCCCAAATTTATGAAAATGTAAACTTAAATTCTGAATTTGTGTGTGTGTGTGTGTGTGTGTGTGTGTGTTTGTGTGTATAAATAAATACATAAAGTACCGGGAGAAAATAAAGCAAGTGTCATCAGCATAGAGCTGCAGCTGTCCCTGCTAGTTCAGGAGCCCTAAGTACTAGGCAGAGGTGAAGACAGGGCTGACCTGAGCAGGAAGCCCCTCAGCCACTCAGTTGGTTCTAACTGGCTGGCATCTGTTCTGAAATATGTTTCATATCGCCTGGTATTGAAGAGCTTACATTTAAAGTGTGTGTACATGTGTACCATTTTAAGCACTCAGTATTTTTTCTCCAGTGCTCTCCTTTCTTCATGCTCTAGCTCAGAACAGTACATTATTTGACAGTGTTTGTGAAATGGAGGCAGAGAGACTGCTAGGAGAAAATTGCCATCACACCCACCCTGCTGAAACAGTTGCTTTCACAGCCTCCTCAGTCCTGCATTCCCCATATCTAACGTGATGCTTCTAAAGACAGGGAAGCATCATGTTTGAGGGTCCTTCTGTTCAGCAGCAACAAGAGCTTCCTGGGAAAGACTTGCTTGGTAAGTGCTTTGCTGTGATGCCCCACAGGTATGCCCTGAGCACCAGACCACCTAGACAGCTCTGTGTGGCTAGTGGGAGAGGGCCATCTGAAGGGGATGAAAAAGAAGAGAGAACCTCCTCATACAAGCAGAGAAACAAATGGAAACCCTAGCCAGAAATTCATTCCCTCAAACTACACCCAGAATTGAGCAAGTCTTCATACAGCCCAGATATGCAAACCTCAGAGAAACTCATGGAGAGAAAGGCCCACCAGCTCCCACAGACAGCTCAGAGCAGCACGTTTGTTTACAGTTCTCACTGCCACTCTTGACCAAAAATGAGGGGGAAAAAGATTGTGAGACAGAGGGATTATCATGTGTGTTGCACAGGCATAGAATTTTTTTCTTTTTTAGGTTTCTTTTCTGTTTCTAGTTCTTCCGTTTCCTTTGCCTTCCTGTATGGGTTATATGAAGGTTTTCTAGATTCCATCTTGATACAGTGTTCTGACAGTATCGCTCTATACAGTTTTACAGTCAGTTCAGTCGCTCAGTCATGTCTGACTCTTTGCGACCCCATGGACTGCAGCATGCCAGGATTCTCTGTTCATCACCAACTCCCAGAACTTGCTCAAACTCATGTCCATGGAGTCAGTGATGCCATACAACCATCTCATCCTCTGTCGTCCCCTTCTCCTCCTGCCTTCAATCTTTCCCAGCATCAGGCTCTTTTCCAATGAGCCAGTTCTTTGCATCAGGTGGCCAAAGTATTGGAGTTTCAGCTTCAGTGTCAGTCCTTCCAAAATTCAGGACTGATATCCTTTAGGATGGACTGGTTGGATCTCCTTGCTGTCCAAGGGACTCTCAAGAGTGTTCTCCAACACCACAGTTCAAAAGCATCAATTCTTCAATGCTCAGCTTTCTTTATGGTCCAACTCTCACATCCATACATGACTACTGGAAAAACTATAGCTTTGACTAGGTGGACCTTTGTCAGCAAAGTAATGTCTCTGCTTTTTAATATGCTGTTTAGGTTGGTCATAGCTTTTCTCCCTAGGAGCTAGTGTCTTTTAATTTCAAAGCTGCAGTCACCATGTGCAGTGATTTTGAAGCCCAAGAGAATAAAGTTTCCCCATCTATTTCCACGGAAATGGAAACTATTTCCATTGTTTCCTCATCTATTTGCCATGAAGTGATGGGACCAGATGCCATGATCTTTGTTTTTTGAAGATC
This sequence comes from Bos taurus, assembly GCF_002263795.3. Taxonomy (NCBI): domain Eukaryota; kingdom Metazoa; phylum Chordata; class Mammalia; order Artiodactyla; family Bovidae; genus Bos; species Bos taurus. The sequence continues at coordinate 44,869,129 of NC_037343.1, read as the reverse complement.
ATTTTTTGAGTCTTAGCCCAGCTTTTCACTCTGTTCTTTCAGTTTCATCAACAGGCTCTTTAGTTCTTCTTCACTTTCTGTCATAAGGGTGGTTATCATCTGCATATCTGAGGTTGTTGATACTTCTCCCAGCAATCTTGATTCCAGCTTGTGCTTCATCCAGCCTGGCATTTTGCATGATGTACTCTACATATAAGTTAAATAAGCAGGGTGACAACATATAGCCTTGACGTACTCCTTTCCCGATTTGGAACAAATCTATTGTTCCATGTCCAGTTCTAACTGTTCCTTCTTGACCTGCATACAGATTTCTCAGGAGGCAGGTAAGGTGGTCTGGTATTCTGAGCTCTTTGAAGAATTTTCCACAGTTTGTTTTGATCCACAGCCAAAGGCTTTGGTGTAGTCAATAAAGCAGATGTTTTTCTGGAACTCTCTTGCTTTTTCTATGATCCAGTGGATGTTGGTAACTTGATCTCTGGTTCCTCTGCCTTTTCTAAATCCAGGTTGAACATCTGGAAGTTCACAGTTCACATTCTGTTGAACCATGGTTCAACAATTTCAGTGGTTGCTCTAAATACAACAATATACAACATTGCTGCCACTAAATCCTCTCTGCCTCGCCACTTTTAAAATTTAATTGTCTTAAGTGTTTAAGAAATCTTCTTAAATACTCCTTAAAGACACAAAAGTAAAGACAAACAAATGGGAAAATATCCCCTATTCATGGATAGGAAACTTCAATATAGCATTTTTCCAAACTTTTAAAACATACTATAAAGCCTCTGTGGGCTTCCCCTGTGGTTCAGTGGTAAAGGATCCACCTGCAGTGCAGGCAACACAGGAAATGTGGGTTCAGTCCCTGAGTCAGGAAGATCCCCCGGAGAGGGGCAGGGCAACCCACACCAGAATTCTTGCTGGAAGAATCCCATGGACAGAGGAGCCTGGCGGGCTGTGGTCCATAGGCTGCAAAGAGTTAGACATGACTGAGCACACACATAAAGCCTCTGTAATTAAGAGCGCAGCACCAGCGCATAAACAGACAGTAGGAAACAGAACAGCAAGTCCAGAATACATACTGGAAATAAGGGGGCATCTCAAACCACTGAGGTAAAGACAGTAAACGGTACTGGGTGGTCAGTCAGGGAGAATGCCTCTATAAAACGTGGGGTAAGGGGCTTCCCTGGTGGTCCACAGGTGAAGAATCCGCCTTCCAGGGCAGCGAATGCAGGTTCAATCTCTGCACAGGGAACTATGATCCCACCTGCCACAGGGCGACCAAGCCCCGAACTGCAACTAGAGAAGCAACAAAGACCTGACACAGCTCCCCCACCGCCCCCCCAAAAAAAGAAAAAATGGTGTAAGTAAGTACTTTCTAACCTTGACTCAAAGTCCTGAGGGAATGAAAGAAAAGACTGCTAAGTCTGACTAAACAGAAATAAGCTTTGCATAATTTTTAAAATGATAAAATTAAAAGAAAACTGACAGAAGTAGGAGAAAATACTTGCAACAGGCATATTAAGAACTTTTAGAAAGGGGGAGACAAAGATAAAAACCCACAGAAAAGACATGAACAGATAATTCATAGAAATATAGACAAAAATATCCTTTGAAATGAAAAAATGCTCAAACTCACTCACTGTTAGCAAAGTAAAGTAGAACAACACTAAGATACTATTTCTCATCTATCAATCAGACAGGCAAAAGTTTTTAAAATAACATAACACATTCTGTTGGGAAACTGAAAGCCTGGACATTGTTGGAGGAAATGCAAATTGGTATACGCTCTCAGGGCGGGAAACATACATACATAAACTTTTCAATTCAGCAACCCCTTTCCTAGGAATCCACCCTGAAGATACTCATCCAATAATAAGGAATCACATATGCACAAGGATACTCATTGCAGCATCATTTATAATTGAAACATCTTGGAAACAACCTACATGCCTACACACACAAGACAGCAGGTGAATAAACCACAGCACAGCCACACAGTGGAATGCTACACAGCTGTGAAAAAGAGTGAGCTGATTAAACTGCCATGGAGCAATTTCTAGAACCACGAAGAGAAAGAAAGCAAAGTGCAAAAAGAGTATGCTATTCTTCACGTAAGAAAGAAGGTACAAGAAGACAGACATGTACTTGCTTATCTGTGAAAAGAAAATACAAGAAGGATAAACTAAGAGGTAAAGGGAAAAGTTATCTATACCAGGTAGGTAGGCAAGAGGAGGGAAGAAATGGGGAATGGGAACATGGCAGTGGGGCTTAAGGCTGGATCTTCTTACAGCTCTGAACTGTGGAGGCACAGCAATAGTTCACAAACCCTCCCTCACCCAAAAACTAAACAGCTCAAATCAAAGAAGAGGAACCAAAGTTGGAATGAAAGTCTAACAAAGGTGAACCTAGCTATACCATAAATAAATAATACAAGCACACCTAGGGAGCTATGAAAAACAGAACTGACCTGAATAATTTGAGAAAACAGGCTCTTGTCCATAATATACACTATGTGGAAAAGTGTGTTAGTCACTCAGAAATATCTGACTCTTTGTGACCCCCAGGGATTGTACATAAGACTAAAGACTAAGATGCAGTCAATAAATTTGTTTCTCACAGGTGCATGGGTAACAAATTCTGAAACTAAGTATATCAAAGAATTGGATAAAAATAAGCAAATATAAATATATTTTTAAAAAATAAGAGCTGAGTGTTTCACTGTAGAAGAAAGAAGTTACCGGTAAATGGGAGGAGAGGGACCTCCCTGGTTAAGACTCTGCTTTCACTTCAGGGGGCGTGGGTTTGATTCCTGGTTGGGGAACTAAGGTCACACATGCAGTGAGCAATGGCAAAAATAAAAAAGAAAAGGGGAGGGTACGAGGAACCTCGTGGTGCTAGTCAGACCACGCCCTCTGCTCTGGGCCACATGAAGACACAGGGAGAAGCCAGCAGTCTGCACACCAGAGCCAGGTGCTCACCAGAACTCACACATATGGGCAGCCTCAGACACAAACACACACACCTGGAACCTCTAGCCTCCAAAACTCTGAGAATGAAATTTCTCTTGTTTATAAGCCACCCAGTCTATGGTCTTTTGTTTCTAGCAACTCAAATGAAGTAAGGCGACCATGAAAACCAAGTAAGGTCTTTGACTCAATGGCATTGTTCCAATGCTATTTCTTGGTTCTGATAACTATACTGTAATTACATAAGATGCTAACACAAATGAAGACTGGGAGAGAGATACATGGAAATTCAGTATTTGTAACTTTTCTTTGTGTCCAAAAGTAGCTCCCAACAATAGAATTTTTAAAAGACTATGACGTGTTCAAGGACAGAGACAGCATACTATTCAGTGAGGTATTCCCTGCACCTACAGAGCCCTCCCGCTATAAGTAGCTCAATAACGTGTTAAATGATGGATGAATAAAGAAAGCAATGGTTAGCAAGTTATGGTATCTAATGAAGTTCTAAGCATGTACAGACAGAACAATAAAAACAATAAAAATGCTGTAGCTCAGTCATTTCACATACAAAAAGAACTGTGGACTGAAGCTGGAAAATGAGTCTTAAGTTGCAACACTAAGAGCTCTGAGGCTTCGTGAGAGCCCTGAGGGAACTTGCAGGAGCTAAAGGAACTTTGCAAATTCTAAGGAAGGGCTGAGGAACTATATACCATGATGTCATTAATCCGTTTCAATTACTACACACATGTGATTCCAGCTGCCCATAACAAAGTAAGCAGATAATTTGATTTGGGTTGAAAAGGGGGCAATCAGAAGCCCAAAAGACATAATTTAAGGTTTCTTGGTCCAGGGCTTCCAGAAAATTCACTCTAAAACATATTCTTATGACAGTGAATTCCTAGGTTAGATGACAACCTGACCTACCTTGGATATTTTTTTCCCAATAGGACACAGATAATCAGAAGGCTGGAAAATAGCTCTCAAGCTGATGACACAGCTGTGACCTCCTGTCTGCCCTCCTCTATCAATACTTGAGAATCTTCTGTTACAAGTGACCTGAAAATGTTGTCTGGGTCACATGTTCATAATCCAATCACAAAACAATCACTCTTGATCCTTTGATGTCAATAAAATATTATCCTTAGGGCAATAAAAAAAAAAACCAAACACCTATAATAGCAAACAAACTGCAAGCTACATTTTTTTATTTAGCTTAATCTAGCTAATCTGCTGATTCTCAGAACATCTGGAGATGGCTCCTGGGGCTGAACACTTCTCCCCATGCCTGAAGTGGTCTGAGAATCCACTCAAGTCATGCCAGAGGCCACAGGGAAATGAAGTAACTGTACCACCAAGAACAGAATTGTACTTTATTTCACTTTTTATTTTCTTCCCTTTATGCCTTTAAGAAGCCAATTCAGATTCATGAGCACTACTCTGGTTACTGAGTATGAGATACTCTGCAAGAGGCTTCTTCATGCTCTGTACCTTCCTGGATACAGAAGCAGTTCACGGTTCTGTCACTTAATCATATGACTTTTTTTTTAAGTTTGTTAAAAAGAAGGCACTAAGGTTAACAAATGTGACCTTCGTCATGAAACCAGGGAGCAGAGCCAGGATTCAAGCTGAAGTCTCCTAATTTCCATTTGGCTCTTTTCCTATCACACCAGTGTCAGCCAAAAATACACACCCGGGAGTAAGGAGAACTCAAAAAAACTACTAAGTATTACTACCTGGTTATTGATCAACGTAAAGAAGAAAAGAAAATAAACAGTTGTACAAACTTAGCCCCAAAGGTAGGAATGGGGGATAGCCAAGGTCAGCAGCACAGCAATAATGCTGGGCAAATTCAACTCCGATTTCTACTACAGTGAAGATCCCACCATCTCTTCTGGGAATAAATCCGGTTGGCAGGGGGTATGGGGGGAATGCTACAGGCTCCATTTATACAGAGAGGCTGCCTAGGAGTTCTGTTTTCCTTTTGATTTGTGATGGTGAAAGGACAAAGCTCTCTGGGCCTTTACAGCCCAACCCCAGCACCAGCTTGAAAGAGAAAGTTATACATCGGTTTCCTCCTGAGTGAATGGAAGGGCCAGAGCCCCCTCAGAGGCTCTGTGAGCCCAAAGAATCCACACAACTGAGCACTTTGATCTCTGAGAAGAATGGTGCTAAGTAAGCACTATCGTTCTTTTTCTTTCTTTTTTGTCCTCCATGGTTTTTTCAGTACATTCATTTGATCCTCTTTCATGTGCCTATGGACTATTTTATTTGTCCTCTTTCAAAATTGAAGTTTATTTTTGGCAGTACTACTTTTTACCTGTGGAGAATGAAAAAAAATTCTTTCAATGGACAAACGGTGAATGAAGAATTGGAATTAAAAAATGAAAGCCTAACTCCCACCCCCATACTTTAAAATTAAAGTAATCTAGCTTTAGTGAAGAGAAAAGGAATAGAGATTCCTGGGGGCACTGCTATTCAACTCTACTTTTATCAGAGATGATCCTATGGTGAGCACTCTGCCACTGCAAACCAGGATTATTAAGCAAAAGCAAGAACCCCCAGATGAGCCCCAGATGCAGACAAATGTCAACACACCCACAAGGGTTACAGAGCAGCTACTAGACCAGATCACCAGTAACCATGTGGTGATGCTCACATTCATCTGGTGTCCTTGGGGAAAAAAACCCAACTGTCAAGTCACCCAAGAGATGCTCTGTTTGAAGCAGACAAAAATCAAATTTAAAATGACAGTTTTATAAAACCACCTCATAACCTCTTTAAAGGAAAATGCCACATGAGAAAAAAAAGCTAATCAATAAGGGTTCTAGTCACATACACAGTGAAAAGGAGATAAGGAATCACCACAATAGCACTCCAGCTCTTCGGTGGCCACTGAAGAGACGATGACATACACAATTACAGAAGATACTGATTATAAACTGAGTCAAAGTTCATTCATCTGGGTCTACCTAAAATTATCTGGAACGACTCTTTGGACCCCGTGGACTGTAGCCCACCAGGCTCCTCCATCCATGGGATTCTCCAGGCAAGAATACTGGAGTGGGTTGCCATTTTCTTCTCCATCTAAAAATGCTAAATAGTATAAAATGACTATACAGATCTGACTATCAGTCTTTGATAAATTTTCAAATAAATTTGCTGTGAGCAAATATATAAAAATCCATTGAATAACCAGAGTAACTTATCTCACATGTTTACTTAACTTAAACTCTAAATTGATTAAAAATCATTCACCTGAATCAATGAAATAAGAAGGGGGTGTGGGGGTGGGAAGCATGTAAAACAGGTAAGAAATTATCCCAGGATCAATCCACTTGTCTTAGCTGACAATTCAATGGTTCCGTCAATCTGTCCAACCTTCCATTAATTCACTTTGTTCAGCATGCAAGTTTAAGATTGGAAAACCACCCCCAAGAAGACATGAAAAGCTTGGGGGAATTTTGAAAGAAATTTATAAAACACTACAGGAATTCTCCAAATGTATCTCAAGTTCTGTAAGAAGCCAAATCTAACCCCATACACGCCTTTCCTTACAGCAGGGGCTGGCAGACTACAGTCTGCAATCCAAAGCTGGTCTACCACCTGCTCTTGTACAGCCTGAGATCTAAGAATGGTTTTTCCATTTTTAAATGGCTACAAATTAAGTCAGAGAAGACTTGCATCTCCTGACATGTGGAAATTAAATGAAATTCAGACCTCAGTGTTCACAAGTAAAGTTTTACTGGCACACAGCCATCTCACTTATTTACGCATTGCCTCTGGCTTTTGTACTACGATGGCTGAGCTGAGTAGCTGCAATTAGAGACCATGCAAGACTATATGACCAAAAAAGTTTGCCCAAACCTGCCCTGTGTTAAAAGTTGCTACACTTTGCCTTGAAATAACTGGCTCGAGCTACGCAGCTTTACACAAGAGGCTCCAGATGGTTCTGCTGAATACCATCTGAGCAATATAATAGAGAAATCACTCTATCTCATTGTAGCTAAATGCCAGCAAATCCCTATGATTTGTTTTTAAACTGTATTCTTAAACAAAGAAAGTGGTTCTTTCACCATTTTTGTTATTTCCAATGGGGGAAAATGTATAATAAAATCTCTTGTCTTATTCCTTTACCACTTAAGAAGCCCCAAGTCTCCATCTCATAAACAAAATATACCAGAATAAATAGGTATCTTTTTCTTGAAAAGGACAGAAAATAACAAAAGGTATGAAGCTTATGGTAACTTTTTTGGCATTATTACCGAAGACTTTAAGACTAGCAGCAACGTTACCTCAGAATAAAATCTTCAATATGCTTTCCCCATTCCCAAGTAATGGGCTTTCCAGGTGGCACAGTGGTAAAGAATCTGCCTTCCAAAATGCAGGAGACACAAGAAATGTGGGTTCTATCCCTTGATGGGGAAGATCCCCTGGAGGAGGAAATGGCAACCCGTTCCAGTATTCTTGCCTGGAGAATCCCATGGACAGAGGAGTCTGGCAGGCTATAGTCCTTGGGATCGCACAGAGTCGGACACAAGTAAGCAACTAAAACTTTTCTAGTGGCAGAGATTGAATCTTCAGGCAACAATCTATATAATAATCAGTCATGTCCGACTCTTTGTGACCCCATGGACAGTAGCCCGCCAGGATCCTCTGTCCATGGGATTCTCCAGCCAAGAATACTGGAGTGGGTAGCCATTTCCTCCTCCAGAGGATCTTCCCAACCCAGGTATTAAACATGGGTCTCCTGCATTGCAGGCAGATTCTTTACCATTTGAGCCACCAGGAAAGCCCAATCTGTGTAACACCTCACTCTAAGTAATTCAGCAATAAATTTTCAAAGAAATAAAATACATAACTACAGGGGGTGGGGGAGGAAGGAAGGAAGGAAGAAAAAAATATAGATTTTCCCTTCACCCAGATTAGTGAAGACAGAGGCCACCTCTGAGACCCCAACAATCCACAAAGTTCACGCCGAGTGCCAGCTTGCTGAGACAACGCGTAGAGTGTGACTGGTATTACGATATCAGATGAGATCCGGACAGCTCAGACTCTCTACCTGCATGCTTGATGACTTCTCCTCCACAGAAGGATCACGCATCTTGGGTGCTTACCTGAGGGCAGCGGCATGGTAAGTGTCAACGTAATCGGAAATGAAGAGCTCTCGGTTCTTGATAACTGGGTCTGTAATGACAAGTTCTCTTCCAGAATCTGTCCAAAAAAGAAAATAAGAAAAAATTAATTAGGAGAATATTATAACTGAGTTTCCCAAAATAGGAAAATTCTACAAAATTTTTCTTTCAGGTTCAACTTCTATTATAAAAAGCACAATAAATAACCAGTCCTGGTCAGCAAAACTAAGAAGAGGAATAACATACAGCAGGAGTAAAAGGAAAAAGTGTCCTGCCGAATGTGTTTTTGCCCGTTAAGTCCCCACCATTTGCTGAAATGCTTAAGCACAAAATGAAAGAAGGGAAAAGAAACAACTATCATACTTTAGCAACTTGCTAACCACTAAAAAAACTGTTACTGATCTATTGCTAAACTATATTTAAAAAAGAATCATCATTTAACTGCTTTAACAGAACTTTTAAGTTTCAAAAAAGAAAAAAAAATGGTAAAACATAGAAGACTATTATTCTTCAAAGCTGTTTGCATATTATTACACTCAGGCTTGACCTCTAATGTGACCTTAATTTAAAAAAAAGGGGGGGGGGTAGAAAACTGTTTTTGACCACTGGTTTGTTGACTCAAAACTCATCTCCCAAAGCAGTGTGAAGGAGTGAGACGACTACAGATATAAGGGCCATAGAGCTGGACCCCTGCCCTGGGGCCTCCAGAAGACAGGAAGTCTCGTCAACTCTCTTAGCCTCTCTGAGCCCTGATTTCCTCATCCAGAAGTGGGGAGTGATAACCCCTAAAGCATATAAATAATGGGTAACAAATGTCAATCAGCTAGAATGAGGCCTAGCACCTTTCAAAACAAGAAGTCAATGAAAAGAAGCTATTACACATCTGAATAAATGGAATGTACACTTATGTAATGTACATTCATATGTACACTACATATGTATATATTACATATGTACACTCATATGCCAATAAAGTTATGGGGTAGAAACTACAATGCAAGTGGAAGAAAAAAATAAAAGATGCTCTGAACTACCTTCCTACTGTTCTAAAAGTCAATACTCAAACTAAATTTCAAAATACTCAGGAAAGCTCTGCTTCGAAAACTGAAGTTCACAACCCTGGATTCAGAGAAGTTCAAAAATACAGTTATTTAAAAGAAACAAAAAGCAATTCTATAGGATTATAAGTGTCATTAGTTCAACATTAGGTGAGAAAAAGGAATAAGAAGACGAAGCTACTTTTATTTCTGAAAATGTATCTTTACTCCAAGTTCAAGGAGAAGATGTTACCTGCACATGATCAGTTTGCTTCTCTTTTAAGGCAGAAGCAGTAAAGAACTCAACAAAAAAGTGAACACTCCAGTAAAGTCTTTATAAAATGCTTTTTCAGTGAAAATTTTGGACAGTGGTTATCTCTATTTAATGAATGTTCTTAGAAAGAACTTTGCCAAAGCTAAGAAAGTGTAAGAGTCAAACCAGAAGGAGATATTTACCATTTTCATTATGTCGATCCTGAACCAAATGCTGGTACACAGAATCTGGGACTTCAGACTGACGGTAGTACCATTTGACGTTCATGAGTAGATGGTCCCTCTTACTCTGAAAAGGAAAATCTAACAGCATTAGGAACAGGACTGCAGGCGCCCACAGGCGCATACCACACCCATGATCAAAAGCCCCTGGGAACAGGCGGACAGGCAGAGGAGGGGACATACAATTACCACCAGCACCACAAAAATATGGACAAGTTAATTATGAGGTCAATTTTTACATTTTGAAAAATCCCAGCCAAAATACCCTTATCCCTCAAAGTAACTTATTTCAGGAAACAAAGGAAACCAAACCTGAATCTATGCATCTCCCCAGTTTAATTAACTAATTCATTCAGTGTTATATTTTTTTTAATTTAACATTAACTATGTACGTAGTACTACATGAATACATACTTTTTCTACCTTAAGATTTAATTGTTTTGCAAATATTTATAAACTGTTTTCAGCACACTGTCAAGGCCATTAAGGGCAATAAATCAGAAAGAATTTACCCAGCAAGACCTAACAGATCTCTTCAAGGACTGCCAATCACCCAGACTGAATTATATCCTCCCTCCCTTTTTCTGTCATTTATTGCTCTATTGCAATGAACACAGCAAACTATAGCTGGTGAGGAAGATACTATGAGTCCATGGAGGGGGGGATCCTGTCTCATTTATCTTGGAATGTCCTGAGAACAGAACACCTTAGACATAAATATTTATGAATAAGGAAGAGTCCGATGATTATCAGGGTCCTGTAGATGTGTGTGGCATACTTAACCAAGTTATCCCTGAAAGTTAGCTTGTTTCTAGTTCATCCAAAGAGTAAAGGACCAAATACTGTCTCTTTCCATTTGAAGGCTGTGGAGTGCTTGAGGGGACCACCTCCGTGCACCTGGCCGAGAAGCATCTCAGCATGGCAGTAAACTTCTGCTTCCAGGGCCTCAGAAAACACTTCTCCAACCGAGCTGAGGGCAGTAACAGACCTCCCCAAGATGAGCGCAACGCCAGTCCTCTCAGCAGCCTCTACCTTCTCATCCCAAGTCCACGGTCAGAAATGAATGAGAGCTAAAAATTGAGAAATGTTTCATGTTTATAAAAGAGATGGCCAAAGCCTAAAGCAGGTCAGAGGAGCTTTCTCTCATGAAGTCAGATCCTTCAGGTTTAATAAATGAGAAGATATGAAGTCTTCACTAAAAGCCAGGATGGCTCTAAACTATTTTGCTAAAATACCTAAGTCATTTGAAGAACCAGAAAGGAAAAAAGAAAACAACTGCCAGAAGTCTTGACTGAACTCAAATGTGAAGAACCACTGTTCCAAAGTAAATACCATACACACTAAGATTCTTACTTTCACAATTAACTGTGTCAAATACAGGGCATCATTACTAGTTTGAGTAGAACAGATTGCATACAAAGAATAATCCTACATAATGGGTACTTTTTAGTTTTTATCCATTTTGTACTTTTATATTCTATACTATTTATACTGCAGGTAGGAAAAGGTGGACAAATCAGTAGGCTGCATGAAAAGAATACATGTTACATATAGTATAGGAGTTTATATATAGACAGGAGTTTACAGACAGAAGCAATTACTTCCAGCAAGGGATTATGGAGGAAGCAACATCTGACCTGGGGGAAAATGGGAAACATTTCAATGAATTTTTTTCTAGGCAAAGGAGGAGATCTAAGAAAGACACAAAGATAGAGAAAGCACAAGACACACATAAGATACACGCACGTGGTCTACCTGCCTGCAGCACAGGAAGGCATTCTGTGTGACACTGAGGAACCTGAATCTCACAGGAGTTTGGCCTTCGGTAGCTTCTAACAAATGGGGTCTTCTATCTGCACTGCTGACCAAAGCCACAGGCAGTGAAATCCAAAACACTGGGCTGTGGGAGAGCAGTGCGACGGCTGCAGTTTCTTCCCAAGGCAGGGTGATAAAGAGCAAGACCAAGACGAGAGCAGGCACCAGGAACAGAAGGAGACACGCCAGGGGAGGAAGGGTTGAGCCTGGGCAGCAGTTCTCAGGGATAAACCCACTTAAGTAAACACACTGTTCACTACAGGGTCTCGTGAGCTAGAACCACGGACACTGGCCCCAGATGAGCCTGCTGCACAGCCTGCCTGGCACCCTGTTAGATGTGAGGCAGCATCCTTCAGCCCCCAGCCACTGCCAGCGCCCCTCCCTCCTCACTGTGACAACCACAACGTCTTCAAACACTGCCAAACATCCCCTTCCCATAAAAAATACTCCCAGTTGAAAACCAATGGTCTGATGGTTTCCTTTTCAAGGAAAGCTAAAGCATAATGGTAAGACTAAACCCTGGTTCAAGCACTGCTGTGCTGGGAACATGGACCACAGGGAGGTGAAGGGATGTCTGTCATGGTTCAAATCCCCACTCCATCATTTCCCTTTCACATGACTCTGAGCACATTACTAAGATTCTTTTCATCTACCCTTCTGTAAAACAGGATTATGGACTACCTAAAAGGACACATAAAAACACTGTAGCTGAACAGGTACCCAAAGAGTACTGTTTCCTCTGACAGTAAGTGACTCCAACTAGCGCTTCACAGAAAACGTCAAGAACTTTGCTGAGAACTGTCAGAGTGATGTCTTCTCCAGAGTATGGACTCTTCCAGGAGATGACAGTGATGTCTACCCACTCAGCTACTAACAGATGCTTCAACACTCACAGGAATGAATTACCTGATACAGTACAAAGGAATTCAGATCAACCAGCAATTCTAGCAACACTATTCTAAAATTTATACTTTTATGTATTTCTGCAACACATCTAAGATGTATGAATATCAAAACCAGACAAAGATACCACAAAAAAGAAAGTTACAGGCCAATATCTCTGATGAATATAGACACAAAAATTCTCAACAAAATATTAGCCAACCGAATCCAACAACACATAAGAAAGATCACACACCACGACCAAGTGTGATTCATCCCAGGTCACAAGGATGGTTCAACAAACACAAGTGAATCAACGTGACACAACCACATCAACAAAAGACAAAAACCACACTGTCATCTCAAAAGATGCAGAAAAAACATAAGGTATTTGAAAATGTGAAGGCAACGGAAATAACTTTTTAAAAGTATTAACAATGGGCAATCGGACAATGCCTCTTTTTCAGAACCAAGCCAGTGATTCTGGTGATGCTCTGAGGTATAATATCTGTGTTATCTTCTGACCCAGGCACACTTAATGACTCCGCCCACACAGAATTACCACTCTTGGTCTGTTTGCACTTGGATTTACTACTCCTATTATCAGCCTTTACAAAGGAAGCTGAAAGCTTACTGGATTTCCCAGTGCAATACTACCTGACAACCAGGGAGTGGCGGCATTGTGCTACCAAAGCCTCCAACTCTGGATTCCCCAGATGGAACGCAACAAAGGCAGGCAGGCTCAGTGTAAAACACAAGTTCTGAACGGATGTAAATAGCTGTAATGGACACAATCTTTCTAAAGAGGCTGGGAATCTGGTTGAAGATGAAACGTCTATAAAGGGAGGCACTGTGCTGCTTCAAAGACTCTAGACTAAAATCAGGTAACCTAGGATTTTGGTGCTGTCCGCAGTCACTAGTCAGCTGGGGGTGACCTTGGTGGAGTCATCTGCCATCTGACAAGTGAGGGACAGAACAGGATGATTCCATGGTCTGGTTCCATCCTATTTGCTTATGTGTAGACTTCTTCCCCAGATGAAACCAAGTGGATAAAGTAGGACCGGGAAAGCACCCTTGTGCTTCCTTTGTATCACACAATGGTGTTACCTAACACTACCATCCTCAGGAGTCTTAGGAATTAAAACATCCTTTCCCACAGAAGCTGATGCTGTGCACTGAGGAAGAGCAGAAGGGAGTAGAGAGCACAGGACTGTCTCCCTCAGCTGCCTCAGATCCATGGGTACTGCTCAACCAGAAATCTCCATCTTCTTTACCCTTTTCACTAGGCTACTGCTGCTGCTAAGTCGCTTCAGTCGTGTCCAACTCTGTGCGACCCCATAGACGGAAGCTCACCAGGCTCCCCAGTCCCTGGGATTCTCCAGGGAAGAACACTGGAGTGGCTTGCCATTTCCTTCTCCAGTGCATGGAAGTGGAAAGTGAAAGTAAAGTTGCTCAGTCATGTCCGACTCTTCTCGACCCCATGGACTGTAGCCTACCAGACTCCTCCGCCCATGGGATTTTCCAGGCAAGAGTACTGGAGTGGGTTGCCATTGCCTTCTCCATTTCACTAGGCCAAGACCTGCTCAAAATCACAATTAAAGGCAGGCATGAACTTGGAGATCATCTGATTCAACACAAACCACCTGGGTTTGACTCATGGCTTTGCAACTTACTGCGCTGTGTGACTTAAAACCAATTACTTCTCCAAGGCTCAGTTCTCTCACACATAAAATGAGGGAAAATAATAGTTTATAACTCATTAGGTTGTGAGAATTAAACAAATGAATATAAGTAGAGTGGATTGGCTCTCAATAAATGCTGGATGTTACTATCACTATTTTACAGATGAAGAGAGAAGTTAAATTAAGAGGCTGGTTATAAATTTTGCTTTTCACAGATCCAAAATTATGCTTCTAATAGCAATACAAAAACACACCAAACAGCAAATTAGGGGGAAAGTTCTTCACTTTTGCAACAATTCAAGAAGCATATCAAGTATTTCTAACAAATATGCCTCATCATTGACTCTGGAAGTCTGCATAAAGGTCAAAGTGCTTATGAATGAGACATTTTAACACAACGCTGAATGAAGAAGGAAGCAGTGAAAAGCCCCTCAAGTGAAGGTGTCCTGGGGTATACTTCTGAACACAGAGAAGAGGCCACTGGAAGGAAGTATTTCCACCAATTTTTCTTTAAGGCGTAAGAAATGTATTGACTGCTTCCAGGTGGTAGGAGGCACCAGCATGAAAACCACCAAACAGCAGCACATTCAATCTGCTTACAGTGAAGTCTCAGTGGCTCTGAGCAGGAAAGGAGACAGGCCGATTCTGGGTTGAATTAGGGATCTGTCCACATACCTGGCCCGGATTTCTTGAAATGAGGGATGCATGTAAATTTAAGGAGATAAAGAGTTTAAGAGAAGCCAAAACTCATCACCGTGCGGGTTTAGAAAAGACAGCTCGACTGGAAGGCGTTTGAAGGAAATGGCAACCCACTCCAGTACTCTTGCCTGGAAAATCCCATGGCCAGAGGAGCCTGGTAGGCTACAGTCCATGAGGTCGCAGAGTCAGACACAACTGAGCGACTTCTCTCTCTACAGGGAGGATTTCCAGATCTCTGCATGGTAGGCAATAGGTTTAGAATTAATGAATGTAAAAGTCAGAACTGAAATTAAAAATTCAGAGTAAGATTACTGACAAACACTGGAGAAAAAGGCAGACACCAGACCAGAAAGGCAAACAGGAGGCTCTGCTGAAGTGACACTGGTTCATTCTATTAACAGCACACAAGTAGCCCATCCTAAATATAAATATATGTGATTCAAGGTCAAGAAGTCAATTTCCCTTCCTAGTGATCTTTCATGATTGTTAATACAGTACTTTTGTTTATTTTAAATAGCCAATCTGTGTCCTTCCTAGGACCATATTTTTCCTGGGAAAAATTTTCACACAATATAAAAACATAAGAGAAATGCAGGGGTGGGGGGATGGGGTGGATGGAGAAGGGCAGGCGCTCACTAATGACCAATTAGACAACTACAGAGTTTCCCTTTTCAATATTCCTTATTTCCAACCAGAATGGGAACAAGGATAACTTCATACTCACCTGCATTACACAGGAAGGACCTTCTTTGCCCATCAATCACCTACCAGGCCTTGGCAGGTATCAGAACTCCCAGAACCCTCCAAACAGGCCATTCTAGTCCCCCCACTGTTATCAGATGTGATAGATGGATCAGGGCCAAAGACAACCTAACTAGGATATGAAGGTGGATTCATCAAATGAACAATTTGCAAAGTCAAAATAATCTTCTGGAGACAACAGAGCTCTTCCTTCAAAATTTTAACTGATTAGTTCTTGGGAGCTCACATTTCAAATAATGGAAGGTCCAGATTCAGAGTCAGGTGAAATCAGACCAAAATCCTTGTTGTATAAAAAGTCAAAATAGTCAGTCAGGTTTTTCCAGAAATTTGGGGAATAAAAACAGTTAACATTTGTATGTGATATGGCTTAAGAAGATTCCCTCTGAAGAAACTTGTCATGTATCTCCTCAAAACGGAGACAGTAAAGAGTTACCCTCCCAGGATGCTGCATGGCCAGTATGGAGTGGAATGTCAACCCTGCTGAGGCCACTCCACCACAGGTGATGCCTGCTGGGAAGATCACCCACACAAGACCTTAAGACACAGTCTTAGGAGCTTCAACCATTCCTGACTGGGGGAGGGGACTAGGGACAGAGAGAGGGGTCTAAGATTACTCTTCTTCAAAGGCCAAGCACAACTCCAGGCAGGCTCCCCAGGTGGCTCAGCAGTAAAGAATCTGCCTGCCATGCAGGAAAGATGGGTTCCATCTCTGGGTCAGGAAGACTCCCCTGGAAGAGGAAGTGGCACCCACTCCAGTATTCTTGCCTGGAAAATCCCATGGACAAAGGAGTCTGGCAGGCTACAGTCCATTGGGTCGCAAAGAGTCAGACACGATTCCAGACACAAGCCCAGGCGGATCAGTCCATAGATAAGCTTTCCATACCAACCACAAGATCATCATTACTCAACTGTGTGGATAAACATCAGGATTAAGATTAGTCCAGCTGAAATCAAGTAGGAAATATTTTGTAACATTATTTTAAACCACTACTGTGCTCCTAACATAAGACACTAGCAATGTAAAATTTTCTATACATCTATATCTAAAGAGCTTTACAGCCATAACAATTCAAAATGCCATCAGATTACAGGAACACATAAATGCCACCAGGGCTCAGGCCATCAAGGTCCACCCATCTCAGCGTTTGGCTCTGGCACAGGTCCCAGGAGGTTAGGAAAAGGCTGAAACACTGGCTCCAGAGTCTTGTTCTCAAAGGAGAAAGGGCTTCGAGTATCTCCTACAGATAATCACACAATCATGTACAAATCTTAATGTACTGAGACAGCAACTAAACATTTTGCTTCATTGTATTTGAGAGCGTAGAGGAAGGGCCAGCAAGTCTGACACTGAGTAAACAAAGCATCCACACTTGTTCTGTCCTAAAATGCCCTTCCTCCAACTTTCTCAGATACATCCACCACCCAGTGGTGACCGAATGGACCAGTCCAAGAACTATGACTGAGCACATCTCCCATATAGAGACCACAACACTTGAGTTTCTAACACAGAAACCTGTTTAGTGGTGTGATGCTTAACTTTTATGTGTCAACTTGACTGTGCTAAGGGATGCCCAGATAACTGGTAAAACATTATTTCTGGGTGTGCCTGTGTAGGTGTTTCTGGACGAGTACAAAATTTGAGTCAGTAGACTGAGCAATGAGATTTGCCCTCCCAATGTGGACGAGCATCATCCAAATCTCTTAAGGACGCAAAAGGAACAAAAAGAAGAAGGAAGAGCAGGTTCTTTCTCTCTTCTTGAGCTGGCCATCTATTTTTTCCTGCCATCAGCCATCAGAGCTCCTTTCTTGGGCCTTTGGACTGTACAAGCAGCTATTTACCATGTACTGATTGGCATTTGCAAATGGACATAACCTGAAACTACATAGGGGTCTACTCAGAACTAGCATGGTGAATAAAATAGATAAAAGAAACAGAAACAAACCACATCCATTTGACTAAGCTGCTTACTGCTCGAAGGCCCTAGAATCAAGGTTGTGACAAGCTCAATTCACAAACCTGTGGCACTCAATCCAAAAGACTGTTTTCAAGAGACTGCATCAGCCTCTGGGCCTGTGCAAAAGGATATAAATCACCTGTAATCAGATGGTGAAGCAGGACGGTACAACTCAGGGAAGGCAGAAGACTTTTTACAGTGTTTACAACCAAAATGTACAGATGACTGGTTAATATGAATCCCCAGAAAAATGATGCAACTAAAAATGTTGAAACACCAGCTCCGATGATCAGAAATAAATCTTCAAAATCACTGCTTCTTAATGATGATTTATTAATGGTAGAATCAAAAAGATGCATGAGAACACAATTATCTCTCTACTGCTAACTATGGAGTCAAAACTTAAGGCAGTTTCTATGGAGGATGACATTATGTATGAACAATGAAATTTGCAGCGTTGAGACCAAAACTGAGTGCAGAGGGTAAAGCTGGGGAAATTCATCTTTCTTGGCCTCAGAAGATAGCACATAGCATCATTACGTAACCTCTCCTGTCCTTGTCCTCTTAAAGTGAATAAAGAGTTTATGTCATACATACACACACACACACACACACACAGATTCCCCCAAATCTGCAGCAAAAATCCCTTCCTAAAAGCCAGTATTCTTTCCAGCAGCTTTGATTACACCATAAAAATCCATAACAACAAATTTTCTATTTGGCCCAAAAGATTTCACCCACCAAGAGAAAAATCACTGTTTGTAGACAGCACCATAAGAAATTGCCAAATTGCTCATAATCCCTAATTAAAGAGAATTATGCATTCCACTGAGTTTCTTTCTTAAACAATCAAGCCCCCAAACTACCAAGTTGAACACATTTGCAATATGTTAGTTGTTTGAAGATGGTGGTGACAGTGACAGCGATATTCCTCATTCTGGGGTAATGAATCACTTCTTGCACATGACACGGCCAGAAAAGTTATACAACTCTATCACACATCAGTGGTGGGGCAGGAGTGAAAAGGAAGTTCAAGAACCGGGGGAGGGGGTGACCTGTAGACCTCCTGGCCTGTAGACCTCCAAAATTCTCTAGAAGTTTCACAAATTAAACTATCACATTACTTCAGAAATAAAAATCACTTAGATTACTATGATTAAAGAGACATCACACAGATTGTACTATTAAAAACTGATGCTGAAATACCTTGAAAAGATTTCACCGAGTCAACATGTGGTTTATGAAAGTGGTTTCTCAAACTTGTTAGACTCAAGATTCCTTACACTCATAGAAATTAATGAGGCATCAAAGAGCTTCAGTTTATGTGGGTCATATCTTATCAACATCTGCTATATTAGAAAATTAAAGAAAACTTTTAGACATTTTTACTAATTCATTTAATGATATAACCTCATTACATTAATATAAATAATTATAATAAGTATCTATCCTTTTAAAGCAAATGAGCAATACTTATGTTTTTACAAATCTCTTACATTTGGCTTAAGGAAAAAAATTTTTACATCTGATTCTGCAATCCTCTGAATCTGCAACCACACCTCATTCAGCCTTTGTGAAGCTCCACGGTACACTCACGAGAGAATGAAGAGTGAAAAGGCAAATGATGTCTTGGTGTCATCATGAAAGCGGACTGACCCTGCAGACCATGGACCATCCACACATGAGAAGAGCTGCTCTACAGGATGAAGCGAACAAGCTACAAAAACAGCCCCAGATGCCTCTCTCTCAGACTCTGGTAGTTGAAACAATTTTATTAATAGCAAATGGAACCATAGCTGGAAATGTTTGAAAAGCATACATATAGTCAGAAATCAGATATTAAACAGATTTTATTTTTACTTATACAGACATTCCAATAGTGAGCAGGAAGTTAAAGAAAATCTAGGTAAGAAGCCTCATTTCAATCTAAGATTTTTTCTTGCTAAAATTTGAACTTATGATACTGAGAAATATTTAAAGCTTGATTTAAACAAGAATACAAACAGATCTATACTAAACAGTTACACTTTAAACCAGTGGTGAACCTATTAAGCTGAAAGCCTGCTAGGAAGAAGTAGGTAGAGTAACTTGGGTAACTTATTCAGCAATTTGCGATTCCAGGCAACTCTGTGGCCATTTCAAATGTGGTGTTGCCTCTTACCCAAGAAAACTGGCAACATGAAACATCAACTTTTAAGAAACAAAAAGAAACCTTCTAGCTTACCATACTATGTTGAATCATCATCTTTTATCAAGATGAACATAACTATTTTACATGAATCCAGCATTTCCTCTGTCTAGGTGATAACTTTTTTGTACCATCATTTTCTGAATTAAACTGCAAAATGTACAGCTGGTAACACCGAAAAATAAAACATCTTTTAGTAGCGTGAAGATTTTTAGAATTGAGTATCTGCACTTCTAAGGAACACTAATATAGGTTCAGAAATTATTTAATTCAAATAATATCAGCCTACATAATAATACAAATCCAATTTCAGCTAATACATTCTGCATGTGTGTGTGTGTAAGTCACTTAAGTCATGTCTGACTGTGACCCCACGGGCTGCAGCTCCCCAGGTTCCTCTGTCCATGGGATTCTCCAGGCAAGAATACTGGAATGGGTTGCCATGCCCTCCTTCATGGAATCTTCCTGACCCAGGGATCAAACCCACTTCTCTCATAGTCTCCTGCATTGGCAGGCAGGTTCTTTACCGCATTTTAAGTTTGTCAATAAACAACCTCAAATAGTTTGGTTTAAAAGGGGAAAAATCAACAGGAACCCTAAAAATTCATGTTTTCCTATTTCACTTTATGTAAACCAGTCTGTCTTAAGTATCAATCATATTTTTCTTTCCTTTTGACTTAAACCAAAACAAAGACCGCAACCTTTAATACCAACTAGTCTATTTTTAACTGTTCCATCTACAACCATTCTTCTAATACAAACATGCCCTGAGAGCTTATCTCAGTCCACATGCCAGACAACAAAGGCCCACTGGCCTGTTGGAAGAGAGATGGAAAGCAGGAAATGAGAGGGCTGAGCTAATCCCAGATAATCGATCAGGGTATTCAGTCAAGTACAGCCGCTCTGAGGAAATGCTGCTTTAAAAAGAAAAGAAGAGGAAGAAAATCAAAAGAGCCTATGACCAGAGCTACAACTCACTTCAAAATGGGTTAATTTTGCCAAGAAGATTCCCCATCATGCTCAAGCACCAATACAACTTATATAAATGTTAATATCTTTTGAAGGAAGATCTTTTAAAATCTTTCATCCTCTATCCTTTTTCAGAAGTGTTTTAATTTGGGGATTTTGCCTTATTGTTTTGGCTCATCTTTTTTTCCCCTAAACCAGCTTTATTGAAGTATATTTCATAAACAATAAAACTGTTTGACAAATGTGTTGTGTAACCACCACCACAATCAAGATAAGGAATATTTCCATTATCACAAAAAAGACTTACTTCCTTTAGAATTAATTGATGAATCTGCTCTGCTGAAAACGCTTTTATGCCAGAGAATGCTAAAAAAAAAAAAAATTTCTAAGTTCCTTCCTACGTTTAACACAACGAGAAATTAATATGCAGAAAGACAACTCTGAGTCAGCTGTGATGCTTCTTTCTTCCAGCTGATGCTGGAGACCATACAGACAACAACCAAATGCTCTTCAAAATCAAATAATTTACTAGCTAAAACTAGGTTGAGATGTAAAAGACTTCCTAAAAACCCCAGTATATGATAACAGTTACAGAAACAATAGCGCTGAAGTGAGTAAAATTTTTCAAATTAATTTTACAGCATAATTTCCTCAAATCATGTAATCCATATTTAATAAGCTTCTTCCAGGTATCAGGCTGTTCTTGTGGGGACAGGCACTGAGGATTTGGGAGAGGAAAAGAACAGATAAAGACCCAGTCTTGATAGAACATTCCAGTGTAGGGACAGACCCTCTGGTCAATCTCTCCACCCTTCCCCTAAAATGTCTAGGGTGGGCAGCCATGCTCTTCTCCAGGGGATCTTCCCAACTCAGGGATCGAACCCACGTCTCTTGCATTGCAGGCAGACTCTTTATCCTCTGAGCCACCAGGGAAGCCACCTCCCCTCCAACCAAAAGTCAGAGAATAGTTAAGTGTTTTAAAAAAGCAACTAGCAGTAAAATCTGCCACTTAGTAACCTTACAATCCTAAGCAAGAAACATTTTTTATACTACATTTGGTCTTTTGGGGTATCCTTTTCCTTAAAACTAGCTGTCTTCTCAAGAGCACCTGAAATTGGCAGGAAGAAGAGTACTCTGTGACTTGATTGCATCATACAGAGAAAGCCTTCATACAGAGGGCTTCACTTGTGGCTCAGTAAAGAATATGCCTGCAATGCGGGAGACCTGGGTTCGATCCCTGGGTTGGGAAGATCCCCTGGAGAAGGGAAAGGCTACCCACTCCAGTATTCTGGCCTGAAGAATTCTATGGATTGTATAGTCCATGGGATTGCAAAGAGTTGGACACGACTAAGCGACTTGTTCAAATGAGTGACTTTCACTTTCATAAACTTTCTTTCTTTACAGAGAAAGGGCTAAAAAACCTTGATAAATCCACACACCCATCTCCCTATCCACAGGAACAGAAACCCAAGTCTCTGTCTCTCAGCCATAGCTGAGCTTTGCGCACAAAAATTCTGAAAGTTTTTTTTTTTAAAAACCTTCTTTACCTTTGTCTTTTATAAAATTTATTAAGAAAATTTCATAGGCATAAAGGTATAAAAAAGTAAGAAACTAAGGGGCAAACATATTTTAACAAATAAAACATGACCAAACCTGAAGCAGTTGCCTGTGCAGTCCTTCTAGACAGGTTTCATGTCACTCTCCCAGAGGTAACCACTATTTGAATTTACTGTTGGTCATTCCAATGCAACACTTTATTTATGCTTTTACTTCGTATGTACATATAATTAAAACTATAATGTATTGCTTGGCAGTTTTTACACTTTACATAAGCAATACCATATTGATTTCCCCTGCAATCTCTTTATTCAGTATTATGCTTGTATGATTCTCCATTCCCTAGTTCATTCATTTTAAATGATACATATTACCTCATGTACAATACTGCACGATTTGTTGAAAAATTTAATACTGACAGATTACTTGGGTCATTTCTAGTTTTTCACTACAAGTACAACCAAGGCTGCTACTCTAAGCAATTTTTTTTTGTTATACCATGAGGCTTGCGGGATTTTAGTTTCCCAACCAGGGACTGAACCCAGGACCTTGGCAGTGAGATCACAGTGTCCTAACCACTGGACTACCAGGAAATTCCCCTATAAGGATTCTTATTCATGTCTGTGTAAGTGCCCAAATGTTCGGTGCCACAGCTGAATATTCAAAGATAACAGTATACCACTCTTCATCACATCCTCTGATATCAACACTTGTAGGATCTATACTGCTGTCCCAGTTTTATTCTTCATATTGGTAATTTGCTGCCTTTTCTCGGTCTCTTCTCTATCATCTTTATAAGAATTTAAGTTTCATGAGTCATTCCAAAGAAGCAAGTTCTCATATTATTATCTTTAATGCACACTTCCCTATTAATTCATTAATTTGATCTCATTTTCATTATTCCCTTCCTTTTCCTGGGTTTAAATTATTTTTAAATCTCTCTATAAAGATACTGACTTTATTCTTTCTTATTTTCATGTATATTTAAGGCTAAAAATTTACCTCTGAGCATATCTTTAGCTACATCCAATAATTCTGATAACTCATAATTTCGTTAATCATTCAATGTAATGTATTTTCTAGTTTCCAATGGACTCTTTATTTGGCTTATAGACTAGTTAGAAGTGCACTGCTTTATTCCACACATTTCTAGATTTTCCAGATAATCATTTTGTTTTTCTTCTTCTAACTTAATTCTATTATGCCCAGAGAACATGATCTATGTGATTTCAATCCTCTAAAATACATTAAGACTTGCATTAAGATCCAACATAGTCATTTCTGATTAATATCCTACAGGTATCTGAGAAGAATGCATATTCTTCGGTAACTGAGCACAGTTTCTTGTTAGTGGGCACAGTTTCTTCTGTTAGTGGGCACAGTTTCTTCTGTTACTGGGCACAGTAATTGTGTTTGTGTTTACAACAACTAACTCAAATTTTTAAACTACGCTGTTCAATATTCAGGCTTCCCATGATGTCTCAGTGATTTAAAAAAACAAACCGCCTACCAATGCAGGAGACGCAGGTTCAATCCCTGGGTCAGTAAGATCCCCCGGAGGAGGAAACCTATGTTCTTACTCATTTATAATCTACTTGTTTGCTCAGTTACTGAAAGGGATCTTTTAAAATCCTTCTAATTTTCCAAACAGTCACTAACAGTTTAGAATCAACTACAGTATATTCATACAATGCATTATTACATAGGAATCAAAAATGTTACTGTAACATACAAAAACATAGATGCATTTTACAAACAATATGCTAAGCTAAAGAAACCAGACACATATAAATACATATCACATGACACCCTTTACATATAAAGTTCAAAGGCAGGCAGAACTAATTTATGATGTCAGAGCTCACAACAGTAGTTACTATAGGGTTAGTGTCTGGGAGGGAGCATGAGAAAGGTTTCTGGAGTGCTTACAACATTTTATTGCTTGATATGCACAGAAGTTACACAGAACTTACACATACATATAACCCCACACATGGTACATATACAAGCATACCTCAATGCTACTGCGAGTGTACACTTCAGATCATGGCAATGAAGTAAACTGTGCCATCAAGCAAGTGACATGAATTTTCCGGTCTCCCAGCACATAAGGGACTTAAGCACCTGAGGATCTGGGTACCCACGGTGGGCCCTGGACCAGTCTCCTGAGGGACAATTGTAGAAACACCCCTACATGTTCCCATCTGCTTGTAGAAGCAAGCCACGTACTCCTTTGTCCTCCACACATGTCACAGCATCCTTATCCAGGGACCACCTCACCTCAAAAATGCTCATAGTGTTGCTGATATTAGAAGGCACAGAGCCTTTTAAGATGAAATCTAGAGAGACTCTAATTGAATATATTAGTAAGACGTTACATTCGATGCTGCCTTCTAAAACCAGCCCTGAAATCAAAGTAGATTATGACCAATTCCTCCTGATCCTGATAAACTATCAAAGCTGTAGACACAGTTAAAAAGGGAAGATGTCATTCATAAGGTGTAACTGAAGCCTCTCCTGAAAGAAAGCAGTGAACACTGTCTTTTATCATAACATTTTTTGTCTGTGTTTGCTATTTCCACAAACTCCTCTTTGATTACAGATCATGTCTTTCCTAGAAGACTATTTGGCAGCGAGCTGCTGACAAAGTACTGATGGCAGCCCTCCCTACCCACAGCCTTATTAGCATTTCTATTGCTGCACTGCACACACTGGCATTATAAATCACACACACTCAGTGTCATGCACAATAATCAAACAGTTACCTAACAACGAAGGGTATTACAAATGCATTGAACTAATCTTTGAATATATGTTCTAATAATTAAATTCCATTATGGTTTGTTTCTACCTTGAAGCCTAAGGCAGCAACACAGAAATCAAGTGCCATCCACAGTGCCCTCACATTTGCCACGAAATGTCACTTACAGAGTTCACATCCAATTACTGAACACGACCAGCCAGAGCATCTATCACTTACATTAAAACAAGCAGAACCCAGCAGTAGGGCTGTCGGTAGCCATCACATGGCTTAAATGGATTTCTCACCTTTCAAATATCAAGAGGTCCTCTTTCCCAGAACATCTCACTAAGGGGTTTGGCCTTTTAACAAAGAGAGCTGCCCAAGCTGAAAGAAACATTCAAAAGGCAGGACATGTTGCAAAGCCCAGCTCAGAGCCAGAGACATCTGCCCCTTGTGTTAAAATACAAAATAGTAAAAGATCCTTTATGAGAAAAATAAATACACATAAAAAGGAAGCTTTTGTCAAGGCTACTAACAAAGAAGCAAAGTTATATTAATACTGTTTAGTCCTTGTTTTTGGCCAGTGTCCCACTGAAATTAAGGAGCCCTCCCAGACAGAAGACCTATTAATTTCCTAGTTTTTAAGAACAGAGAAATTGTCCCTGAAGTCCTTACCTGGAGCCCAAATCTAAGCCAGTTACCAAACTCAAGCCTGTGAGCTCCGGTGTCATTGCCTGTTATTCATGCACAGTCACCTGGACCAGGGCAAACTAAATTTCACAGATTTACAGAAAGACACATGAGAACTCTCCACCCATCACAAACAGTGACCTTTAAAACTAGGATCATGGTAATTCCCCTAGTTCTCTAAGCCCAGAAAAGCTTTTATTGTCAAAAGAAGCTTAATAGCTGACTCTAAGCTATTACCACATAATATAGTCACCACTTATCTATTAACAACATCACCATATTCTGCAATTTGACGGAATCACTACATACAAGGTGAATTATGGGAAAGCATTCTCAGCTCTCCCAATGTGATGTCAGGGAAAGTGTCCTATTGGCAGTAAATAACTATTGGGGCACAAAATGAAACACTGCCCAGGAAGATTTAAGATCATCATACAAAAGAGGAGAGAGTGGAATCAACTGCCTGGGGAACCAAGAGAGGCAACTGCCTTTTCACATTTATGCAGAAATCAATACCTGGTAACTACATCTCAAATCAGGCTCTAGAACAATGGATCTTAACCACTGCTAGACCTTCTGTCTCTCAAGAAAATGTGCATGCCATGCAAAGTACTGCATGAAATGTCTGAACAGTCACAGGCTCCCAGTTTAAGCACCACTACACTTATCACCCCACAATGTAAATTTGGTTTTCTACTGTCTGTACCCCACTCAGCATTTTATATGAATGATGTGACTAACCCAAGCAACGAAACATTAAGTTGCCCTCAAGAGGTAACTTAATCTGAAAACCTTCACCTTGCCATAATTCAGTGAATAATAGGGCACTCCTAGGCACTAGCTAAAGGGAAGGTCCTCACCCTCCCACCCATTTGTCATAATATCTGAACAGCGAGGAAAAGTCCTCTAACATTACCCTAGCAACATGAGGTCCTATCCTCTAAGCAAATCATCCTAAGGGCAGATTATCCCTAGACAAAATGCTGACTCCAACAAAGCTAGTTCCAAATAAAATAGTAACTAAAACTAAATCACGGTTTCTGAACAGTACTGAATGTTAGGTTTTCCATTTGTGTGTGAGTTACATATAAATTTCTCAGTCTATGATATCACAAACCCAGATTCAACAATTATGCAAAAATTTCATTATTGCGCCTCTATTACACAATAGAGGCAGAGAAATAATGACCACTGTCTTCTATTATAAGGAGAAAATGGCATGAATCTTGGTCCCCTTTCCCAAAGGTGTCATAAATAGAGTCTAACTTATCTTCAGTTGATCCAGCCATGATGTTCCAACATGTAGTCTATACTCTGACATGCCTTTGTATCACAGATACGAAATAGCCAGAATTACGTGAGAAAGGTGAAACACATTTAAAGAAGTAGAGTGTACAAAGACTCATATTTTAATGAAAGTTCATAAAAACTACATTCAAATCTCATCAACACTGAAGCTTTTCACCTAGCAGAAATCCACTGTCTTTTAAGAACCTGGTCATATTTATCCTCCATTTTTCCTAAGGCAAGATATAACATATTTCCTAACTCACAGCATTTCAAAAAAAAACAAACATTGCCATGACATTTTCTTGTGAATACATTTGAATGAACTCTAAGAAAATTTTTCTGTCATTTTTTTCCCCATAAAGCAGTCCACAAAAATGTAAAAGCATGAACTCAGAGCATGAATTCATATAATTCTCCCAATTAACTCTTGGAAAAACATAATATTATCTAGGTATAATACTCCCCTTCTTATGAAAAGGACACATTCATAAAGTGGACCATTTGATAAATATATAAAAATCTATGAATAAACTGTTCTTCATGCACAGTTGAATTTTTATATAAAATAATCAATAAAGTAGCAAGGATATGAAATCTAGAGGTTGACTATCACAAAAAATAAAAGAGGCCAAAACTAACCAAATATAAGTAGTAAAATGGAAAGATACATCAAAAATTAACAAGATGTTGTGATGTAATTTGGCAAGATCTTTTCTTCGAAGTCCATCAAACTATCACAGAGCCCTATGTAAATACCCCCTTACAGAGGATAACAGTAGCCAAATTACTAGAAGCAGGTATTAAATATCCTAAACATGTAGGAAAAAGTTCACAAATAAAAACGAAGGTGACTTGAACAGTTCACAGCATAATCAAATAGCCATTACCATGTAATCTGGTTCATTTACTTTGGAACTCATCTCATGCAATACAGTGAAAACAGCTTGATACAGGTGAACAAAACCAAATGTGAAACCTTTTAAGTTTTACTCTAATGTATTGCACAATAAAATTAAAATGCAATGCAAATAAACTTTGGATGACATCCAAAAAATGTAATTTTATAAAACAGCATTACCAAACTATATAAAATGTTTTTTAATCTGCACTGAATTTTTAAAACTGACATATAATTACATAGAAAAAAATGCAGAGACCTTAGGTACACTGTTCAGTTAGTTTTTATGAAGATGTACATAGACCCCTTATGACCCAAATCCATTCAGAAAGTTCTCTCAAGTTCTTTCCCAACCAATCTCTACCCTACCGGTAGAGGCAACCACTGATTTGATTTCTATTATAGAGACCAGGATAGATCTCTATATTTAATTTTTTAAAGAATTGTTCAAGTGATTGCATGGTTTTCATTCCCACCAGCAAAGTAGGAGAGTTCCTTGTCAGAAAGGCATCCTTGACAATCAATCAGTTGTCAGCCATTTCCATTTAGCCATTCTAGTGGCTCTATGGTGGCATTTATTGTATTAATAGTTTTAACTTACATTTTCCTGATGACTAATGATATTGAGTACTTTTTCATGGGCTTATCCTCCAGTCATATATCCTTTTTCCTAAAGTGTCTCTATATTCGTCATTTTTAAAAACTGAATTGCCTTATTAAGTTGCAGCAGTTTTTTGAGGTTTTTAATGTATTCTAGATTCACTTCCTTTCTTATGTTGTAAACATTTTCTGTCTGAGGCTTCCTCTATGAATATTAACAATGTCTCCTGATGAATTTTTTTTCTTTTATTGTCAGTATCATTTTTTGTTAAGTGTTGTATTAGGGGTTCAGTCGTGTCCAACTCCTTGCAACCCCATGGATTGTAGCCCACTTGGCTCCTCTGTCCAAGGAATTCTTCAGGCAACAATTTTGGAGTGGGTAACCATTCCTTTCTCCAGGGGATCTTCCTGACCCAGGGATCGAACCCAGGTCTCCTGCACTGCAGGCTGATTCTTTACTGCCTGAGCCATGAGGGAAGCCCCTAGTATCTTCTACCTCCTCTTCTAAGAAATATTTATCTACATCGAGGTTGTAAAGATATATAATTTTTACTTTACATTTAAGTCAATGAT
Source organism: Bos taurus (assembly GCF_002263795.3). NCBI lineage: Eukaryota > Metazoa > Chordata > Mammalia > Artiodactyla > Bovidae > Bos > Bos taurus. The sequence goes on along the minus strand of NC_037343.1, from coordinate 44,840,199 downwards.
TGTTCTCAAATTAACTCTCACGTATGGTGTGCATTAGTGTTAAATTTTGGCTTTTGTTTCTGTTTGTCATATGGATATTCAATTGTTTCAGCCTATCTGTTGAAGATTTTCTTTTCCCATTGAAAACAGTTTGATAGTATATGTATAGATTCATTTAAATTTACACCTTAGCCCTTGAGATCACTGGCATCTTAATCTCACTTTGTATGGTATCTTCAAAACTGGAAAGCAGTATTTCGTCTTATTAACATACTGTATGGTAAACATATGAAAGGTTTTATGTAAAGAAAACCAATAGTAATGTTGACCCAATGGTTATATTTTTTGAGACTTTTCCCATCTGAATTATAACTATATTTTATAAATGTATACTTATTTAATATGTATGCATACACACTGAACTGTTGTGACACTTACAATGGCTAATGTTTGTTAGTGAAACATGTAAAAATCTCAGCTACCATTGCATGCTGATATATTACACATCAGATAAATGTATATAGCAGAAATGATACAAAACATTTCCTCAAATCTCCAATCCCAGTCGTCAAACCAGTTGCCCCTTTTGCTCAAAATAAAAAATTTCTGAAAAGTTGGTATGTTTTAAGTCACCTTCTAAGAGCTACACCAAAAGGGAAAATGCAAAGTTCTAAAACTTACATTTGGGGTGAGGTGGTGAAACGGAGGGGGGAAATAGCATCTTCCCACCATCAATGGTGAGATTTCACAGGTCAATCTGAGCATTTATTTAGGAAGACAGACTTCTTGTACGCCTGAACCTGGACTAGAAAAAAATTTTAGAAGAAAACTGAGTAACTATGTCTCTGATATGACTGAGACCAGAGCATGAGGAAACTCAGAGGGGTTAGGGGGCCACGTTCAGCTGGTAATTGATAAACTGCTCCTTCATTCTGGTCTTCTGTACCCATCCCTCCCCTCAGAGCTTATACAGGAATGGGGCAGCCGTGACAAACAGCAGGTCACATTTTAGGAATTCATGTGTTTGTGATCCTAGGCTTAGAGAAAACCATTTCAATAAAAACTAAGATACAGGACGTAGGAGGACAGCAGCACAATTTGCTTCCTCACTCCCCACCATAAAAGCAGATCCACTAGAAAGGCAAACCAAATTCTTGCTGCCAGCATCACAAAATGGGGTGTCAAGGTATCTTCATGAATCCCCAAATACAAGCAGGTGGGAGAGCTTAAACCACCCACAACCATAAGACCTGTGGAGACTAACATCTGTAGGGGAGAAAGCTGAAGGAATGGTATATACTTCACAAACCTAATATCTGGAGGATCTCAAAATCTCCAACAAGTAATGATGTGAGTCAATCTGCTAACAACAGCTTGTGACTGCAGGGGTTTTGTCATGGGGATGCAGGTTAGTACACAGACCAGAAAAGGCTAAGCAGTCTAACCACAGATGAGCTCTAAAAACTCACACAGCTTCCTCTAGCAGAATGCCCCATAACAAACAAGAAACTACCAGGAATGGAGTACAGATTAAGGAGAACAGGAACAACAGGAAAGGAAAAAGAAGAGCCAAAAGAAAATAAAGTAGGGGAACAGAGTTAGAACCCACAAAATGTAAGGGCCCTATTTTTAACATCACACAGCAACAGACGAGGGAGCTCCATGAAGCCAAACAAATGACTTGGAACCACACACACCTTATAAAAGGTGAATAAAACCAAATGTGTGCAAAAATAAGCAAAAGTACTGAGGTTAAACCTCATACAACATTACTAATGGGGGGAGGGGGGGCAGAATAAGGAGGACAGTTATCCTACAAGGAAAGCACAGCGAAAAACCCCATGCGCAAATGCACACGCACTCACACACACACGAAACCAACACAGTAACAAACTGTTTCAAAACAGGCTAGAAGATATTATAAAGTAAATGATAGAAGACATTAGAAAGCAATAGATATCAGACACAGGAAAACTTAGAAATGAAGACTCAACCAGAAGGAATACAAGAGTAAATGAACACAGCTAGCAATGCCTTACAAGAAAGAGAAGGCAAGAAGAAGAAAATTTTAAAGTCAAAACAGAAATTAAAAAAAGGATTCAGGAGAAAATGACAAATATTAAAAGCTAGGCAAGGAAAAACTAACATACATAAAGATAGCAGAAGCTCCTGGAAAAGAAAACCAAATCAAAGGAAAAAACAAACACTAAAATGTGTAATTCAAGAAAACTGTCCTAAAATTAAAAGATTTGAAACTTCATACTTCACAAGGACACCATATACTTAAACACACCAATCCAGAAGACCAAGCTTAAGATACATTCTGTTAAAATTATTGCGTATGACAGGAAAAAAAATTTTCTTCAGGCATCTAGGAAATACTAACATGTGAATTATAAAACAAAGATAATTAAATTTTCAATAGACTTCACCAGCAGTGCTTTATGCCTGAAGAAAATGTAGTTGCATATTTAAGGCACTCAAGAAAAGAAAACGTGCTATGGAAACTATAGTTACTAATACAGTACTACAAACTTGAAAGTTGCTGAGAATAGATCTCAAAAGTTCTCATCACAAGAAAAAAAATTTTGTACATGTATGGTGACAGCTGTTAACATGACTTACTGTGGCGATCACTTCACAATATATTCAAAGAATATTAAACTGGGCACAAACAACGTGTTTTGCGCATTTAAGAAGTCAGAGACTATGCTTCTCCAGACAACTAAAATGACTAGAGAGACATCCATGTAAGGACTAGTGGTTAAAGACAAAATAAAGCTTTACTCGAAGATCTAAGACCAAATAAGCGTTATGCTGGGAAATATTATGCCTCCTGGTATAAGCATAATTACAGTACTTGCAATCTTGCCCAAATGGATCAGAAGTCTGAACAAACCTCTGGATTCAGCTATTAATGTGCAGGAAATGCAGTTGACAGAGGCATATCATTACTCCCCTAGCAATTAACAACATCTAGTTTGTGGGAGATTCTTCAGGTCAAATAGCTTGGCTTCTTCAATAAAGTGTTTGGAAAATAAAGAGATGAAGGGTGGCAGGAAATCTACAGATTATAACAGACTTAAAAGATGTGTGTGCACACTCAGTTGCTCAGTCATGTCCAACTCTTTGCAATCCCATGGACTGTAGCCTGCCAGGCTTCTCTTTCTTGCCGTGGGATTTTCCAAGTGAGAATACTAGAGTGGATTGCCATTTCCGACTCCAGAGGATCTTCCCAGAACAGGGATCGAACCTGTGTCTCCTGCATTGGCCGGTGGATTCTTCATCACTGAGCCACCAGGGAAGTGACTTTTAAAAGACATTACAGGGAAAACAAAACTACAGTATCCAGAGACCACACTTGAGATATAAAGCTGTAAAAGAACATAAAGAAACCAGTACTTCAAAAATCAGAGCAGTGGTTAATTTTGTAGGGGAGGAGGGGACTGTCATCACAGAGGAACTGGGAGATGGCTGGTGACGTCCTATTTCTTGACCTGTGAGGTAGCTGAACATTATAATTCATTACACTATACCATATGCTTTGTGTGGTTATTTGTATTTGTGATTCACAGTAAGGAGTTTTGTTGTTGTTGTTTTAAAAGAAACCACTAACCCAGCTCACCTGCCTCCTGCCTAAGAAAAGGCATCAGCCGAAAGCTCCAGTAACCGAGGAGGAAACTGAGGAAAAGGGGAGCACACCTGGAGCATAAGCCTCATCACAATGAAGTAAAAGAACGTCATCCCGGGCAGATTTCAGCTGGAGACCAGATGCTACAGAGGCACTATGTGCAGCAGATAAAGGATACATTTTACCAATGTTCACAAATGTATACACTTCATAATTATGTGGTTAGTAGTTAGAAGACAAAATAGCAACCAAACCAAGAGAACTAAATTAGAAAATGTATGTAAGGAACTAGAGACAAGATATAAGAAAGCAGATGGAAAGTCTACAAAAGCAATGAATAGCTGCCGAGCATGAAAACAGACAACAGACGGATGAGAACGTCATCCTTGGACTAAGAACACTGGCCAGGAAACTGAGGTTGAAGAACAATCTTAAAGTATAAACAAGTAGAACGAAACTCAGCATTAAATTACTTTCCCATACTCATAACAAACGCCACCATTCCTAACAGAACAAGCCCTTTCCAGTGTCTGGATCTTGTAACCCTTAAGGAATTCCTTACCCCTTCTCACACACCCAGCAGCTAGTCAGTGAGCAGGAAATCTTGTATGTCCTGTCACCCTGTCTTCCCAATAAGTTCTCCCTACTGCTAATCTAATTTTCTTAAAGCATAATTTTGATCTTGTACTCAACTGGTTAAAAAAAGAAAAAAAAAAAAAAAAAACGAAAAACCATCCATGGTTCCCCGGGCTTCTCTGGTGGCTCAGATGGTAAAGAATCTGCCTGCAATGCAAGAGACCAGGGTTCAAGCCCTGGGTTGGGAAGGGAATGGCAACCCACTCTAGTATTCTTGCCTGGAGAATTCCATGGACAGTGGAGCCTGGCAGGCTACAGTCCATGGGATCCCAAAGTGTCAGACACAAGTGAGTGACTAACACTTTCATGGTTCCCCAACCACAAATCCAGTTTCTCAGCAATACTTTCAGAGACAGGCATATCTTTCCAGCTCTATCTCTGACCACTCCCTTGACCAAACCTAGCTAGACTCCAACATTCAACAAAAATACTCTGCTTCTATCTTGTGTCTAAAAAGCTTTTCTGTTTTCCCATCTAAATCCTTCAAACTCAAAAGCTTCACTTGGAGGGTACCCTTGCCAAGCCCTGCCCGTGGGACGCACTCTAACACTTCCAAGTCTCCATTCTCTGCAAGTAAGTGGTGATCCTTCCTGCTCATTTCGAACCACATGAGCACAGAGGCCACACCTGATTCATATTTTTACATTCAACAAAAATTTATTAAGCTCCCACTATGTGCCAGACACTGTATGGCCCTAGGGCTGTTGTTGTTCAGTCGCTCAGTCGTGTCCAACTCTTTGCAACCCCATGGACTGCAGCATGCCAGGCTTTGGCAATAAACAAAACAGGCAAGCATTTCCCTCCTTCCTCCAATCCCCTGGAGCTGCGCACTCCACAGCTCTTTCCTCCTACACAATGGACTTATTATACACACAGTAATCATTTAATGAACGCTGACTGAACTGCGGGCTTCCCAGGTGGCACAGCGATAAAGAAGCTGCCTGCCAATGCAGGAGACACAAGAGATGTGAGTTCGATCCCTAGGTCAGGAAGATCCCCTGGAGTAGAAACATTTATTTAAATTAATTAATTTATTCTTGGCTGCACTGGGTCTTCACTGCTGTGCGAGGGCTTTCCCTAGCTGCAGCGAGCAGGAACTGTTCTCCAGTTGCAGTCCATGGGCTTCTCATTGTTGCAGAGCATCAGCTCCAGGGTGCTAGGGCTCAGTGGTTGTGGTTCATAGGCTTAGTTGCCCCAAGACATGTGGAATCTTTCCTGACCAGGGATCAAAATCTTGTCCACTCCATTGGTAAGCGGGTTATTAACCCCTGGACCACCAAGGAAATTCCAGAAACATTTAAAAAGAGAAATTAACGCACTTGGGGTAATTTAAAATAAGTCAGTAAAAATCCTCATTTAACTTGAGGGAGTAAAAAAGAAAGACGACTATCCAACCGGCAAATCTGACATATTCCAGTACTTCTCTTTTTCAGAAATATGTCTGCCTCTTTTAAATTGCACCAAAGTCCCGGTAAGGTATCTTGGCTAGAGAAGTCCCCAGACCCACCCTTCCTACACCCGCCTCTAAAGGCAGCTGCCCTGTCCAGTCCCTTGGGGGGCCATGCTCTGTTTCACATGACTCTGGCTTGGAACCCACAGCTGGCATATGAGGTGTGACACGTGACCCCATTAAGTGGGGCTCAGGAGGCACAGATGACAGACAATAGAGAGGGGCCTTTTATTTATCTTTTCCAAACAGAAATTTTAAAAAGTGAAATCCAAATCACCCTTGTAGTAGAAGCAGGCCTGAGCTTCTTATGGAGTCTCCCTTTGACCATCCTCCCTGCCAACAACCAAATGCACCATCTCATAACTAAGAAACCATGGCTCCAGGTTAAAACCAAACAAAGCATGCTGAATCGCAAATATTTACTAACATTTTCATTCATTCACTCATATCCATTCAGTGACTCTGTATTGAATGTCTAATTGAGTGTGCTAGGTCCTGCAACAGTCACAAAATAAGAAAACTGAGGTTTTTGTCCTCAAAGAGCTTTTGTTTTCTGAGAAAGGGAAACCAAGCAAACTACTGAAAAAATTCTACTGTTCTATTGATAATAGGCAGTAAAAAAAACCAGTCATGCTTTATTTCACTGTACTTCTCTTTGCTGTACTGGCAGATACTTGCGTTTTGGTTTTACAAATTGAAGGCTGTGGTAAACCTGCATCAAGCAAGTCTATTGGTGCCATTTTTCCAACATCATTTGCTCAGTTCATATCTCTGTTCACATTTTGGTAATTCTCACAATATTTCAGACATTTTCATTATTATTTTATTTGTCATGGTGATCTGTGACTCACTGAAGGCTCAGGGAATGGTTAGCACTTTTTAACAATAAGGTATTTTTTAATTAAAGGATGTACTTTTTAAGATATAATGCTATTGCACTCTTAAAAGACAATCGTATTCAGCAAACATAACTTTTATATGCACTAGGAAACAAAAAATTGGTGTGACTTGCTTTATTGTGACATTTGCTTTACTGCAGTGATCTGGTTGAGGGGGAACCCTACAATATCACTGAGGTCTACCTGTAAACCAACAAGATAATTTCAGGTGATGATCAGTGTCATAAGATATTAAGACTGGGCAACATCTTAGAGAATGGCTAAGTAGGGGAAAGGATGAAGCTATGGATGCGTAATCAGGAAAACTGTCTGGAGTAGACTACACTTGCGCTGAGACGTGCAGGGTGAGGAGTCAGTCACTCAGAGACAAAGAATAAACCCATCAAATCAGGAAACAGCCTACAATGAACAGCACTAGGGACCATAGAGAATATCAGCAATGTTTAAAACACAGCTGGTTCCCTCAAGAAGCTTAATATCATTCAGGGAGGTAAATGAACTCAGGAAACAAGTTTCACGAATCTGTACAGAATGAAGCAGAAGGCCAGAGGAGTCCTGAGGACTAGGGAAAAGTGAACTGTGATGCAGCCTGCAGATCACTCACTCAAAGCCCATGCCAGTAGAGCTGGAATTCTGATGCTGCTGCAAAAGACATATAACCATGCCTTTCAGCTTTCCAAAGTGAAAGCTGCAATTCTTCCCATCTTAATGAGTTCACACTTAGAAGGAGAGATGAAGGCAATGATTCTAGGCAACAGGATAAACACACTGTCAATTTGCTGGTCTGGAAAGTCTAGTCCTCAAATTGCATTTGCTCCCCTTAACTGAATCAGTCTCTAAGGTTCCTTGACTTCCGCTCCTGCAGCCTCCTCAGCCAGACTGACTCACACTCCCTGCCTCCCTCCCACCAAACACATGCTCACCCAGAAGACTCCAGCAGTTTCTTTTTCTGGAACAGTGGAAGAACTGCTGAGTAGAAAGAGTTGCCAACCAATTACTCTCCAAACCACCCAGACTCAACGGTATTGTTCTGTCAGTGTCCAGAGCAACAGCAAGTCATTCAGCTATCTCAGATGTGAGGGATTGAGTGGAGCTTCCCAAATGTTTGTTCTCTACAAAGGAGGAAGCCAGCAGACCTTTTCCCACTGAGAGCTGAAGAGAGGGCTACAAGAGGGCCCCGCGGCGCTGCCATCAGAGCCACCATGTCTTGTCCCCACTTCTGCAGGGCAGCAAGAAAGCAAAGATCAAGACACCTGTGATGGCAGTTAAGGCAAGTTCTTCTCTGTGAATAACTTGGTGGTGTGAAGAGGCTTTTCTGGGATAAAACAAGAGGAAAAGGTACATATGCTTCAAACAGAATGGTCAAAACAACAGATGGTCTGAAAGCAAGAGAAGCCCTGACCTTCCCAGCAGCCATTGACCGTCTGTGACCAAGGCAAGCTTCCTCGCTGACATGTAACAGCAAATCCACCATTAGCACTATCTTCACTGATTAAAGGACAAACAAAAATGCCAAGTAACCCCTTTGGATGAAAAGCCAAGCACAATCACCAGTTTTTGATGCAAAGCTGTTTCTACCAGTCAATGAAGGGACCTCATCCATCATCTTGCCATGTCCAAATCCAGCCGCTGTGACTGCCAAGTATCTACCTGACGAGAACCCCTCTAAGCCAACAAGCCATCAGTGGAAACTTTCTCTGCCTCAAACCCACGGTATTCTCCCTTCTACTGCACCTATCTGTAAAAGCCAATCCCAAATCTATCAATTCATTAGGACACGTCCTCCTAAGACCAATGGCCAGGGTTCCATCATGTAGCACCTTCTCAGAAATGCACACAAACCATGGTAAACACACAGCTTTTTAGCTACTTTAAAGACATTCACTTATGCCTTGCACCTCTCACAAACAATTGCAGGTAAGAACTCTGATTTTCTCTTAAAGATGCAGCTATCATTCTTTTTTAAATCCCTTCCTGGAAATGTGTTTAGTAGCAAAATGCTACACAATAAGAGGACTTAATTCACTGGAAGGAAACACAGACTTTTATAAAAGAAAGAAATACTGCAATGCCAACATGAAGCATTACATTCATAGTGAAGACATTTTCCATACTTCCTCCTCTCAATGAAAGAGGACAATGAAATTAAAGTTGGAAAACACAAACAAAATTCAACTAAATAACAAGCTACTTCATTCTAATAAAGTGAAAGTGACAGTCACTCAGTCATGTCCAACTCTCCAGGCCAGAATACTGGAGTGGGTAGCCTATCCCTTCTCCAGCGGATCTTCCCGCCCAAGGAATTGAACCAGGGTCTCCTGCATTGCAAGCGGATTCTTTACCAACTGAGCTATCAGGGAAGCCCTAATTGTCTTTTAAAGCCTTCCCTACTTGGACTTTTCTGGTGGTGCAGTGGTTAAGACTCCATGCTTCTACTGCAGGGGGCACAGGTTTAATCCCTGGTTGGGGAACCAAGATCCCACATGCCACGCAGCATGGCCAAGTAAGTTTTTAAACTTTTAAAATTAAAAACAAATAAACCTCCCTACAACTTCCTGCCTGTGGGCATCTGCATATATACATGCACACACACACACAGGTATGCACTACAACATATGAAAGAGGATCACGCCAATTCCAAGCCAACGAAAAGTTACCTTTAAAGAGTCATCTTTGTAAAGAGTCCTACTTCTATATCTTATCCTAGAAGAATCAAACAATCATATTTGCAAGAAGATAATTCATGTTGTTTTAAGATGAACTGTAACTAAACATAATTAAGTTCACAAATTTAGTTCTAAGTTATGAAAATATAAGTAAATTTAAAATCTGTTGCAAGTGTTCTTTTCTACAAATGATCACTATATAATCTGTTATGTCACTGTACTCTGCTTTTGGCATTCTTGATCTGTTTTCCCATCTGAGATATGCATTAATTCTCCTAATCCCCAGAAATGACGTCTGGGGTCACTGCTACTTGGGAACTGGGTGCATCTGTGGATGTGATACTGTGCTGAATGGTGCTGCAGTTTCAGACCTGCCTAACTCAGCCTCCACTCTTCCCGTTTTGCTTACTAACAGAACTCTTGTGTTACTGGACCACAGTCAAAACCAGCAACTGCCTCCCCTGAAGACCTGCACAAACTGGAGTCATCAGGCAGCAGCACTAGATCAGCTCTGATGGGCCCTCCTCTCTCCATGCCTGACCAGAGTAGAGAACGTTTCTCCCAACCCACTGCAGGGTGACACTTAGATAAAACACAAATAAAATGGTGTGGTGATGTGAGATGGCTCTAAAGTTTCTGAATGGTTACTTTCTGCACTTAACATATGGTGGACTAGTAACAAACACTTCAGTCCGTGGACTATGATTTGAGTAACACTGACCGAGAACATGGATCCGACCGCAGTAGCTGCAATGGCCACCTGCGACCGCAAGGAAACCTTGAGAATGGAAACCACACACCAAGGACAACAGTGCAGACAGGGGAAACTAGACAGTGACGATCACGGCCACTCTCAACTCTGGATGCGGATCCAGGACCTGGTTTCACAGAAGAATACAGGCTTTTTACTGCTGTGATCTGGGTTTTCATTATATACAGCCAGTCGACAGATTCTCCTACATTTGTAGACTACCACAAAACTTCCAAAGTGCAATGTTACCTCCTGTTCTCACAAGAGAATAACCCGACTGTGAAGTAAGCAAGACAAAGTTATTACCTCAATTTGACAGACAGATGGAAACTTATGTTCTAAAATATTAAACAGCTTGCCTAAAGTAACACACCCATGAAGCACTGATAGCAGAGTTGAAAACAGAAGCCAACTGGTTACTCTTTCTGTAAGAGCAATCTACCTCTCAGCAAAGTGAAATTATTAACACTTAGTCATAATCACAAGCAAAAGAAATGAGCAGGAGTGTGTACTCACAACAAATTACATGAAGTATGTATGACACTGGGTAGTAAGATACAGCAAAAACACTACGGTCAACTAGTGAAGACAAAGCCAGATTTAATGGCTGTGGTGAGGGTGTACCAATTCATCTATAACAAAGTGTATGTGAAAAGGAGATGGGGGGCAGGGTACGTGCAGAAGTCACAGACAATTTTATAATAATTTAGCCTGGCATGCCGCAGTCCACAGGGTCACAAAGAGTCGGACACGACTTGGTGACTGAACGACAACAACCAAGCCAGCACTGCAGCAACTAAGAACAAATAATACATAGCACATTTGTTTAGGATATGACATAAATCTTCAAACCCTAGTCTCAATAAAATTTGAAACCCTAATATTCTATCTGGATATGAATAGAATCTGTCAATAATAATGTTTCTTAAAAAGTTTCCATACTTATGATAATAACAATATTGTCCTTTAATATAAACTAGACTTGCAAGAACCATTTCAATCAGATGAGTTTCCGGGCTGTTCTTCAATGGTGAAGAAAGGTTGGCACATAGCCATCCCCACTCACTGCCCAGGATGCCTTGTGAGCAAAAGCGTAAAGCTAATGGCTAGGATCAGACATGTCACCTGTGACTGTGGACTTCATTTTATTTGGGTAAATTTCCTGTGTCTATGTGGCTTTCAAATGTTGTGTTTCATTAGCAACAAACGTTCAAGTATTTGCCCATATCAATATTTATCTGTTAAATAATCAAACAGAAGTCCTATTTTTTATTAAGTAGTGATAGAAAGGTTTTTCTGCTGTCCTAATATTTTCTGTAGTATCTTTTAATTTAAAAAATAAACCAAAAAAGACCCAGAAGAAAAATTAGGACATGAACTTCAACTTCTTTTATTATGCACATTTACCCTTTCAAAATTTCTCTACAGATACAAGCTAATTACCAAAGAAGAAACAAGCTGGAAAAAAACGTTTAATTGCTCCTCGTATGTAAATATACTGCAAAAATCCTCAAGGATCATTAGTGAGAATGAGTTCTTGCTAGGAATACCTATTAGTGTACTCTACAAAAATCATTAAGGTCAGGATGGGGGCGGGGGGAAGGAAGTTATAGAGAGCAATTAAATAAATAACATATTCACCAGTTCAAAATAATAGAGGAAAGAAAAAAGGAACTGCCCACTAACTCAGCAAACCACACGCCCTGTACATAGTCTTGAGGCCACAGAGCAAATGCTTTGGTGGCTCAGGATTAAAGCATCCACCTGCCAAAGAAGTTGATCCCTGGGTAGGTAAGATCCCCAGAGAAGAAAATGGTAACCCAGTATTCTTGCCTGGGAAATCCCATGGACAGAGGAGTCTAGTGGGCTATGGTCCATGAGGTCAAAAACAGTCGGACACCACTGAGCGACTAAACAACAACAGGGGTCAGCAAATGACAGGCCCACAGGCGATTATCCAGCCCACCTATTTCTGTAAACAAAGCTTTACTGGAACACAACAACACTGTCACAGATGGTCTGTGACCAATATGAGCAGAAGCCACAGAGAAGACAAAACCAAAAACATTTCTTATCTAGCATTTTACCAAGAAAGCTTGCCATCCCTGGGAGCAAAAAGCGCCTGTCAGTAAGTAATAATGTTACTAGTCAGCTACCTAAGCAGTAACACAAAATAAGATGAGGCACTTCTCTGGGAATTGAGCCTCTTTTTCATAAACACCTGTGTGTATAAATATGTAGTTTTAGTTTGTGAGATGTAAAATTTGCCTAGAAAAAAAGCTGACCCAAGCACAAAATGTCTCCAACCAATATCCCGGACACAAAACAGCCCATGCCTTAGAAATCCAGTTAACGACACTGTATTTTATCTCCCTTACAGAGAAAACGCAATTTGAATAAGAAAATGAATTTCTCTAATGAATTAATGATCCTCAGAGATTTTTAATTTGGAGTGATGCATCTATGGAAACAATGATGACAGAGTATGTGACAGTGCTTTAGCACCACCCCCTCTCAAAGACCTAGGAGAAATCTCAAGTTCAGGACCCCAAAGGGCAAAAGCATTATTAAACTCAATAGATGCCCAGGGCATGCACCAGTGGAAGGGAAAGCTAACCAAGTTTCACCTCTCACTGCTTCCATGAGGAGCTAAAAGAGCAAGCTCGTAATCATTTAATTTCCACTGTTGCTCATTTTTAAACAGGCATTTGAATTTTCAAAGACATTCATGTTGCTTCTTGTTAAACCAGATACCTAAAATGATAACCGAAACAATAAGCCAATGGGCAGAAAAAATGCACAGAACTAAAAAACTGGGTAGAATAAAAACCAGCGTGCTAAAATTCCATGACTAAAAGATTTAGATACAAAGGCATTTTGCCTGAAATCTCACTGTTACAAGGTTACTGTCAGAGGAAGGCACTAAGGCCAGCGGCACACCACTTCTCAGTCAGTTACTTATTACAGCGCACAGTCAGCCAACATGACCCCGACAACAACCGGGCCTGCAAAGCAAAGGTGTGACACTGTAATTTTGTAAACAAACATTTCAGTGGATTTTTTTTTTAAATGATGAATCCACTTTTTTTTAAATGACCCATCCTGTTGATGGTTTTCTAGTCCATCTTCCAAAAGAACCCATTCCCATTCCTCTGCTCAACTAACTGCCTTGTGTTCACCAATCACTGTTAGGATAATGACATTTCCTCAAGAAAAGCAGAAAGGCATCTTTTCATCCAACCAAGAAATAAGACCAGAGGTTGTCTGGGTCTCAGCCCTTCTGCCTTTCTCCCCAAACATAAAAGGGCAATGTCTTTCCTTCTTCCGGAGAAAGCAGTATGCTCAGAAGAATTTCAACTGCACTCAAGACAGCTTCATAAAACAAGCTGAAAACCTAGCCTGTGTCCTCGAGATGACAGGACACAGCGCGTACTCTGCAGGCTTCCTCACTAGGGTCGGCCAGTGGACAGAGAATCAGCCTCGCCCCCACCTCTCTTAGGCTCTTGGACAGACTACCACCCACGCCCTGTACTTACTCAACCAGAACCGACTGGACAGAAGCTGGAGCTGTGAACCTGGTCCAGGAAACAGAAAATCAATGACACAAAAAAGCAGCACAATAAAAGATGATGGCAGGAGAAGAGATGGCAGAGAAGAGAAAATAATTAACCACCAGCAGGAGGGCGGTTGCCGGCAGCATGACAGGTGGCACCTGGAAGGCACCCCTGCCCTGCAGCACAGAAACCTGGGGAGCTGGGGGGCTGGGCCGTCATGGCCAGGAGTAGCCGCTCTCTCCGAAGAGTTGACCCCCAGGAGACAGCCTGCGTCCACTGGACCCGTGAGCTTCAGAGGAGCCTCTCCAGGGCAGCCATGCACCCCGAGGCGGGTGCCGTGCGCGGCAGCCACTTCCCATCCTGTCACTGAGGTCAGTCGTGTACTTTTATGCTCTCTTTACAGACTTTCCTCATTAGCTTCCCTCGCCTCTCAACCCTCTCCCCTCTACACAAGATAAAGGGATTCTCTAATCTGATCTGTTTTTCCAGGGACAGAGTTGTGACTGTTACAAGTGTTCCTTTGCCTTAGCTCACAATTCTGCAACAAGGACTAACATCTCTCAACATGGCTTCATCCAGCTAACCAGGCTCTTTCTGAGACTGAATAAAAAATCTTTATAAACGGTTCTGTCTCCACCAAGAGGATATAAATATATTTAATATAAGTATTAAATAAAAATATATAAAACCAAAATATACTTTGGTTTTTCAAAACCACCAATTTTGAGAAACTGAAGCAGAGTCTTATCTCCTCTCAGACAGACTGCAGAAGGGCAGAAGGCATCGAACTTCACCCAGGTTCCCACCCCACAGATGAGTTCAATGGCACAGTCCTCTTGTGCATCCAGAGGACGAAGCCACATCAGCAACCCAGTCTGCTGGATATGGCAAAGGGCCACCCATGAGAGCTCTGCCTCATGCCCTGGCCTTTGCATTATCCTGGGACCAGGGACACTGCCAGCGCTAACAAGAGAACCAGGGCTGGTTTCTTTTTTCCCTCCCTGAAGCTCACAATATGGGGCTGCATTCTTTTCCACCACTTTGTTTTCAGATGGTTGCTTGTTTGTCAGCCACCTAGTAATTAATATCCCCCTTCTCATTAAAAAGGCTTCCCTGATGGCTCAGTAAACTACCTCTAAAAAACAAGTCAATTTCTTATATAATTTTCTTCGTAAGGGAAGAATACAAAATTCAGCATTCATTAATCAATGTGCCAGGCTGACCTAACAAGCTAGAGGCATTTGACGTTTGCTAAGAGTATCACTAAAACAATCCAGGAACCACCTGCTCACAGCTACAAAAGAGAAAACAGAACAAACAAGGTTTTGAAAACATGTGAATATATCCCCACCACTTTGTTTAATAACTCCAAAAGACACAAAACCACTTAGGCAGAAGCAAATCACAAATCTATTCAAGAGCACTGTAAAGTGGAAGGGAATTATCCAAAGGGCTCCACCACCAACGGAATAATTTTAACACAAAATGCCTAGCAAATAAATACCCCAATGTTGCCAGCAGATCACCAGCAGAGGCAAATCCCAGATAATGAAACAATGTCGGAAGGGCTATTTTTTAATAATTTAGCCCATCAAGGAGTGAGTATTGATTCTTGTCTTTAACAAACAGAAGGAGAGAGTGTTATCTTCAGCCATTCAGCTCAGGGATGACATCAGGAATTTAATCACAGTCCCTCTTCTGTGATGCAATCCTTAAACTGTCACCCCTGTATTTTCTGTCACTCCTCATCCATTTCTAGAGAATTCCTAGTCTCATGGATGTGTCTTCCCCACTTAACCCACAGGACCCATAGTAGCATTTCAAGTTTACAGATTAAGCATAACTATCATCATTTGCCAACTGTTTTTCTTTAAAATAATTTTAACAGTGCATCAGGTATCTTTGTGAATTCTGATCTTGGGAACAAATCTGCTAAATCTCTTAAGAAGAGACTGATATTCAATCATCATGGTTAGTGTACTGATGTCTGGACATCTGTAGACACTTTAATACATCCAAGATGCTACTAACAGAAGGAAAAACCGGAAGGAAGCAGTATAGGTATCAACCCCTATGTCCCCATTCCAACACAGAAGGACATAAAGTCCCTAAACTTCCAGGAAAATTTAACCAAATAATAAATTTGGTGGTAATGCTACATTTAAGGGTATTCCTGCATCTTTATGTACCAGGAAAATACTCAAAACCAAAACAAAATTTAGACTGAAAACAAGCCGGCAATTTCCAATTGAAGTACAAATCCAACTGCTCCTATCTCAGACAGAATGTCCCACATTCCAGTTATAATATATCCCAGGGCTCCCCTAATGCCACTCAGCTTTAACTGTGTTGCTACGGACAGCAAGCCCCACCTTCCACCCTGGGTGTTAGCCTGGGAGTCAGAGTGGATATGATACCAAAGCACCTCTCCAGGATTCTCTGGATCAAGGCTCTATGATCCCAAGGGCTGCAGCCATCCAAGGTCACCACACACATCTTCCATTAGGGGACCCCAAGGCATTTTACAGCTGCCTTTTTAGGTCCTTCTGCTTTCCATCCAAACTATAAATTGTTACAAGGCCCTGGGGCAGTGCAGCAGCAGCAGGCTCCATTCTATTAGGGCCTCAAGGAAGGGCAGAGGTGTCAAGAGGCTAGAATCAAGGGCTGCTGCCGTTGCTGCTGCTGCTGCTAAGTCGCTTCAGTTATGTCCAACTCTGTGCGACCTCATAGACAGCAGCCCACCAGGCTCCCCTGTCCCTGGGATTCTCCAGGCAAGAATACCGGAGTGGGTTGCCATTTTCTTCTCCAATGCATGAAAGAGAAAAGTGAAAGTGAAGTCGCTCAGTCGTGTCCGACTCTTAGCGACCCCATGGACTGTAGCCTACAGCAACCCAAAAACAACAACGCCTCCCTCTCTGCAGCAATGAATCCCTTTTCTGTTGTAAGATCACAGTAGTGAAAGTGTGAAAGTCGCTCAGTCATGTCTGACTCTTTGTGATCCCATGGACTGTATAGTCATGGCCAGGCCAGAATACTGGAGTGGGTAGCCTTTCCATTCTCCCGGAGATCTTCCCAACCCAGGTATCAAACCCAGGTCTCCCTCATTGCAGGCGGATTCTTTACCAGCTGAGCTATAAGGGAAACTCTCCTCTAATGAAGATTCCAAGAGCCAAAGCCAGCATCATAGATCAGACACCAAATAAAAACACAGTAAAACATCCTCACCCTATGTTAGCTGAAAACCTGATACACGCCTATGTAAAGCTGTATGCTATATGCAATGCACAAGCCCATGAGAATTAGAGCAGGTGAGGAAAGAAGTTAAACTTGAGCCGTATACTGTTATCTAATCACTAAAACTATACCCAGAAATATTCTCCTGGTCCCACAACTCTCTCTTATTTTTAGGGGAAGCGGCAAGCAAACCAGAAAGATCCCCAACAATCACTTGTTTCTAAAAAATACAAGCATGCAAACGATGTTTCCCTGCCTAGTGCCAGTCTCTTTGACTGTATTAAATGCTACACTTCATGTCAATGTTCCCATTCAGTCACATTTAATATATTCCTTTTTATGTCTCTATTTATCTGATAAAAAGTAATAGTAATGTGCATGCTTAGTCGCTCAGTCATGTCCAGCTCTTTGCGACCCCACGGACTGAAGCTCTCCAGGCGCTTCTGCCCATGGGATTTCTTAGGCAAGATTACTGGAGGGGTTGCCATTTCCTCGTTCAGGGGAACTTCCCAACCCAGGGATCGAGCCCACATCTCGGTATTGGCAGGCAGACTTTTTTTTACCATCGGAGCCAATAAGGAAGCCTAATAATAATGTGCTTTTGTCCTATCTTGTAAATGAAGCAAATTATTAATTCAATGGTTAAGAAGCTTCCTGGAGCCAAGAACTGCTCTGAGCACTGCAAACAAAAAGATGAGTGCAACACAACCCTTTGATTGAGGGGGCTGGGGGCCAAAGTGGGCAGCTGCCACACTGCTCAACTTGTGGCATCCTAGTTTGCTGACCAGGGACTGAACCGTGTTCTCCGCAGTGGAAGTTCTAACCACTGGCTGCCAGGGAATTACCGACAGCCCCTTGACCAAGTGCCAAAACAACTGACCACGCAGTTGACCCTTGAACAACACGGGTATGAACTGCACTGAACTGTGTGGATCCATGCATATGCAGGACTTTATCAAAAGACATACAGTCAGTCGTCCATGTCTAAGGATGTGGAATCGTAGATACAAAGGGCTGATGCTGGGATCTGAGTGTCCAGGATGCTGGTGTCTGAGGCGGGTCCCGGAGCCAGTTTCCCATAGATCCCTTGGGGACACTGGACATACAGAGAAGCCCCACATGGTGTCAGGGACACTACCTGACGGACTCTCTCAGAGAGGAGCAAGAGAGGGGAGGCTGGAAGCAGGACAGGGCTAACTCATTTTCATTTCAATGTGTACCTTAAACTTTTTAACATGATTTTGACTCTGAATGTTTACATACAATTAAAAACTAAGTAGTTCCACTGGGGAGTGGGTTGAATTGGGAGACTGGGCAAATATACACTTCTGCATAAAATAGATAACTAATAAGAAATTTCTGTAGAGCACTGGGAACTCTACTCAGTGTTCTGTGGTGACTCAAATGGGAAGGAAATCCAAAAAAGAGGAAATATATGCATACATACAGTTGTCACTTTGCTGTACAGTAGAAACTACACAACACTGTAAAGTAACTATACACCAATAAAAATTAATTAAAAAAAACAGGGGTATACTATTAATAGATAAACCTAGGTAAAGGTTGTATGTGCTAATTTTACTATTAATATTCACGATACTTATTTGTATATCTGAAATTATCTAAAAATAAAAGGGAAAAAAGTAAAGTATCAAATACAAACAACCTTCCCTCCCAAAACAACTAGACAGTACTAGTATAACTATCACAAGCTAAGCATGTCAATAAAATAAACCTAACATGCCACAGTGGTGCCAGGTAAGGGCAAAGTCACAACATGGCAGCTACACTTTAAGACTTAAACAGGTTTTTCACAAGAGAAAAACTAAGTCACCACAAGGAACCCAGTAATCTAAATGTCATACACCATCCCCTAGCCCCCAATAATCTGGATAATAAGCAATCAGTAACAAATTTATGTCACAAGTGGCTGTTTCATTTCAGCAAAATACCATCAAATAATAATACCATCAAACTACTTCTATCAAATTAATATTGGCAGTTAGAATTTCATTGGTTTTCTAAGTTCGGTTTGAATTTATTTATAAATTGTCCTTTAATGTTGTTTTAGGGATATAATTTGTGTGCTGGGGGAGGTAGGAAATTAAGTCATATGGGAGAACCACAAAAACAAAATTTTAAGAGCATAAAACACTGAAGTTTAAGAAACACTAAGGGATCCTGGAACTGCACCAGAAGTTCTGCATCCTACACAGGACACCATCGGCTCTGCGTCCACAGCAGTCACTGGGGGCAGACATCCATGGGCTAAAGCTGGCTGCCCATCACAATATCCTGGGGAGCGCCTGGAAAAACTGTGCATTTCTGGGCCTCGCTCCAGAACTACTGAAGTAATATTCTGGCTTTACAAGTGAGGAAACCAAGGTGCAGAGAGAGGAAGTAACTTGATCACTAGTAAACGCTGCCAACATGAATCAAACCAACACCATTATTTCAACACACACACTATATATATAAAATCATGATATATTACTTCTAAGCAGCTTTCCTCTCTTCTAGAGTGTAAAAAATGGAACAAAATACCATCACAGGTTTTTCCTCTTTCTACAAAAATAATGAAAATTCATAAAGTCCTTGTATTGCTAAAAATGGAAAGACCCTAAGGGCTCAAATGTTCTGAGGGCTTCCTCCTCTCCCTTCCCACTTCTTAGTCTCTCCTTTTCTTTCTTTCACTTTACTCAAAAATCCCATGTCTGAGTTAATGATAGGTAAATTCTAGTGTATTTTTCAATGACAGAGTTTGAGGGAAAACAGAATAAGAGTCCATTCCATAATCACCACAATGATTCAGGCAAAAAATAAAATAGGTGCTAATACTGCATGCATGTGCATGGTCAGTCATGTCCAACTCTTTTCAACCCCATGGACGGTAGCTCACCAGGCTCTTCTGTCTGTGGAATCTTCAAGGCAAGAATACTGGAGTCGGTTGCCATTTCCTACCCCAGGGGAGATGTTAATATTAGTGGGTGAAAATTCGATGGCAAACAGGACATTTACTGCATGCACTCTTTCTAACCCAGATATCAAACTCATGTCTCTTGCATCTCCTGCATTGGCAGGTCAATTCTTTACCACGGCGCCACCTGGGAAGTCCTGGCAACCCGCTCTAAAATTCTTGCCTGGAAAATTCCAAGGACAGAGGAGCCTGATGGGCTACAGTCCATGGGGCCACAAAAGTTGGACAGGACTGAACAACCGGGCACACACACACAGGATATTTACATGGTCTCAAAGTTTCTCCCTATAAATTACTTCTTATTTACAAACGGTAAGTTAGTAACTCACCCAAGTGATCAAAGTTCCCATTACCAATAATGTGACAGATTAGCATCATCTGTCCTCTGATGTAAGAGACTCAGAGCACAATATAGACAGCTCTGCCAAAATTAATGCATAACCAAAATCAAATAACTAGGAAGCAAGGAACTATGGAAAACTGAGCTGGACTCTTTAAAAACACGTCAATGTCATGAAAGGCAAAGAAAGACTAAGGAACTGCTTCCGATTAAAGGAGACTACAGAGACACGGTAAACAGATGTGTAATGCTGGTCTGGATACTAGGCCAGAAAAGCAAATTGCTGTAGAGGGCATTATCGGGACGCACGACAAAATGTGACTGTCTACAGATTCGCTCAGTATTGTATTGCTGTCAGATTTTCTGATTTTGATAACTATATAGTCGCTTTATAAACGAATGTCCTTGTTCTTACAAAATGAATACACACCTAAGTCTTTAGGAGTAAACAGTCAAGATGTCTGCATTTTACTCTCAATTTAGAGCAATGTAATAGAGTAGCAAGCCCAGAAATAGATCTACATATAGTCAACTGATGCTTAACAAAGGTGCAAAAAGCAATGCAATAGAGAAAAGAAAATTTTTTCAACAAATGGTGCTAAACAACTGGACATACATGTGCCAAAAAAAAAAAATAATAACCTAGACACAAAAATCAACTCAAAATGGGTAACAAACCTAAATGTGAAATGTAAACTACAAAATCCTAGAAGAAGAAAACACAGAATGAAATTTAGATGACCTTGGGTTAGAAGATCACTTGCTAGATTCAACAGTAAAGGCATAACCCATGAAGGAAAGAACTGATAGATTAAAAAAAAAACCTCTGCTCTATAAAAGACACTGTCAAGACAAGAAAAATACAAGCCACAGACTGCAAAAGACACGTCTCAGAACTGTTATCCAGAATACACAAAGAACTCCTGTGTGTGTGTTAAGTCACTTCAGTTGTGTCAAACTCTTTGCGACCCCATGGACTGTAGCCCACCAGGCTCCTCTGTCCATGGGATTCTCCAGGCAAGAATACTGGAGTGGGCTGTGATGCCCTCCTCCAGGGGATCTTCCTGAACCAGGGATCAAACCCAAGTCTCTTATGTCTCCTGCACTGGCAGAAGGGTTCTTCACCAGTAGCGCCACCTGGGAAACACAAAGAACTCTGAACACTCAACAATAAAAAATAAACAGTATGATTTCAAAACGGACCAGACAGCCTAACAAAAGATACTCCACACAGCATGTCATCAAGAAAATGCCAATTTAAACAACAGTGAGATACCACCAACACACCTAATAGAATGGCCAAAATCCAGACCAACATCACCAAATGTTGCTGAGGATGTGGAGCAACAGGAACTTTCCATTCATTGCTGCTAGGAATGCAGACTCGTATGGCTACTTTGAAAAACAGTGTGGTTGTTTCTCAGAAAATTGAACATACTCTTGCCATACAATCCTGCAATTAGGCTCCCAAAGGAGTTGAAAATTTATGTCCACACAATACCCTGCTGCTAGAGCAACTTTATTCATAACTGCTAAAACTTGGAAAAAGGATGCCATCTTCTTCAGTAGATGAAAGGATAAATAAACTGTGGTCCATCCAAACAATGGAATTTTGTTTATTGTGAAAAAGAAACTGTTATGCATGACTTCTCATGTCTTTACATGGAGGAATCTTGAGTGCATACTTCTAAATGAAAGGAGCAAACATGAAAAGGCTACATCCTGTATGATTCCAACCATATGACATTCTGGAAAAGGTAAAACTAAGGAGAGAGCATAGAGATCAGCGGTTGCCACGGGTTAGGACGAAAGGGAGAGCTGAACAGGCGAAGCACAGAGGGCTGTCAGGGAAGTGAAACCACTCTGTGTGAAGCTGACAGTGGATACACGGCGTCGGAAACTTGTCCAAACGCAAAGAACATACGACACACTAAAAGTGAACCTAAAGCTAACTATGCACTTTGGATGATACTGATGTGGAGATTCATTGACTGTAATGTATGTACCACTCTCGTAGGAGTATTGCTAATGGGGGAGGTTATTCATGTATGGGGTCTTGCCAGGTGGCACGAGTGGTAAAGAACCCGCCTGCCAACAGAGCAGACATAAAGAGATGCAGGTTCGATCCCTGGGTCAAGAGGATCCTCTGGAGGAGGGCATGGCAACCTACTCCAGTATTCTTGCCTGGAGAATCCCACGGACAGAGGAGCCTGGCAGGCTACAGTCCATGGGGTTGCAAAGAGTTGGACACGACTGAAGCGACTTAGCACACATGCACGCATTCACGTATTGGGTAGGAGGTGTATGGGAAATCTCTGTACCTCCCACTCAATTTTTGCTGTGATCCTAAAACTGCTCTGAAAAATAAAGTCTATTTACAAGGAATAAAAAAAGGAAAAAATGATAAGCATCTGCCATTCGATCTAACAGTACAACAGGAGATCAAAGATAAAAATAGAAAATGCTAACTTAGAGGAATTAGGCATAACAACTTTCAGATTCTGGAAAGGATTGATTAACCTTAGGTGAGTTACTTAATCTTTACACCAGGCACTTAGAAAAGCTGAAGACCTTGATATTTATTTGAAACGCTGTCACTAAAAATACTATGATATCCTAAAATGAGGGATAACACTACAAACAAAGTTAAGCTAGACAAACTGCACACTTTACCTACATGTCCTGAAACGTGTCTTAGTAAAACTGCTTCCAGAGAACTTGGAAAGCCTGGGCACACCACATATTTGCTTATACATTTTTCAAACAGCATGAAATAGCCCTTAAAAGAAGTTAAAGGGTCTCACAGTGCCTGTAAGTAACCAAGGGTGATGCATTATCCCTGAAAGAAGGGAGAGCTCAATAAAACTTAAAAGTAACCATTACATTTCATACAGATCTATGGTAGCAAAGACTGCTTAAACAGTGGAAGTGTTTTTTTTTTTAACTTTACAATATTGTATTGGTTTTGCCAAATGGGAAGTGTTTTAAAATCCTGCTGCTAAATCACTTCAGTCATGTCCGACTCTGTGTGACCCCACAGATGGCAGCCCACCAGGCTCCCTCGTCCCTGGGATTCTCCAGGCAAGAACACTGGAGTGGGTTGCCATTTCCTTCTCCAATGCATGAAAGTGAAAAGTGAAAGTTAAGTTGCTCAGTCGTGTCCGACTCTTAGCGACCCCATGGATTGCAGCCTACCAGGCTCCTCTGTCAGTGGGGTTTTCCAGGCAAGAGTACTGGAGTGGGGTGCCATTGCCTTCTCCGTTAAAATCCTAAGGCTATTCCAATATATGTTCTGAAACTGTGGCTCGAGGCCTCTTTTGTATAAAAGGAGCAGATGAGTATATGGAAGATAGCCTTAAGAACAAAGTAGCTGGCCTGCAGCTTCTAAGGGACAGCAGGGCGTGGAAATAACAGCTTCAAAGGAGAGGAATTCACCTGGAAGTGGGTATGTGCTCACTAACACTGGTCAACTGGGTGTTTTAAGAATTTTTTAACTTGTTACATTAAAATTCAACAGCTAGTAATCATCTTTCATTCAGGGTAGACGGGCATCTGTACTGGCATTTTTTCTGAAAATCTGGTTCTAACACTTTTACCACAGTCAAACATAAAAGGCTTATTTGGGGAATGCTTAAGGCAACTGAAGAAAATACAGTAAACTCTGAAAAAGCAGGATATCCTTAAAACCTCCTATAGGGCAAAACAAGCTACCAGACGACAACTCTTTATAAGCATCAAGCAGCTAAGAAATGGAATTGTGTGCTCAGGCCCTCAGTCATGTCTGAGTCTTTAGTGACTCCAAGGACTGCAGCCCCACAGGCATCCTCTGTCCATGGAATTTTCCAGGCAAGAATACTGGAGTGGGTTGCCATTTCCTACTCCAGGGAATGTTCCCAACTCAGGGATGGAACTTGTGACTCTTGCATCTCTTCCACTGGCTTTACTTTTAAAACAGCATTTTATGATAAATATTTACTTTCAATTATTAAATGGTACCCCAGACCGCAAGTATGTGAAGCGCCTGTTGTGGAGGCCATCTGGGAAAAGCTACATAAAAGAGCAGCAGTGTGCCTCAGCACACAGTGACTGCTCCACGTTAGTTTACCTCCTTAGCAAGCAGTTAGCTGGTTTGAGGGTTGTCTGTTTGTCTTTTAGGGTTTTAATTATAGTCTTTATTTGGAAAATAGCCTCAATTAAAGACATTTTTTCATTTTTATGTCATTTTAAAGGTTACTTTCCTGATTCGAGGTTTCAATCGACCCATACCTCAAGAGACTTTAGAGAATGGCAGTTTTTAAACTTAATTTTTAAATTTTAGGAATCTGATTATCATTCATAGTTGAAAAATATAAATTCTCTCCAGGAAAATGCATGTGTGTGTAAGACTTTGCAAGCAATTTCAGGAAGTTCACAGACCCTCTTAAACTCAACAAAACCATCTAGGGACCTAGGGACTTTAAGAATATCCAAAAAACCAATCAATTATTTAAACCTGAATTTGTACAATAAAACTATGTGATAAGAGATACTGCTTAATGAATGCTTATTATATGCTCGACATCATGCAAAGCAATTTAATGAATTATTTCAATCACCTTTGCAACAGCCCTTTGCGATCAGTGGTAGTAGCATACCTGTTTATGAGTGAGAAAACTAAGGGTCAGATGGTTAGTTAACGTGTCCATGTGACACAGGAGCTCATCAAGACAAAAATCTGTTCTCCGAAGGATAATGCACCAAAAACAAAACTAGTAGCTAAAAAAAAATAATGACTTGGTTTGATCATTCACCCATCAAAGAACATATAGGCTGTTTGCAGTATTTTTCTATTGTGAATAAAGTTGCTGTGAATATTTTCTTTAATGACATAAAATAGCTCGACCCACTGTCCAAACATGGTCATATTTGTAACAATATCTGTTAGCTACTCCACAGAGGTCTTAAATGCACAAAAAGGTAAGAGTAAAGAATAAAAATACTAAGTAACTAAATATTCTAGTGAGGAGCACTGAACTTCCAGTGAGGAGAGGACAGGTATGCCTACCAAGCACTCCAGCCTGCAGAGCCACACCTACCACAGTGGACGTGAACGTGCATTCAAGTCCCCTTTAAATGGCTGCACCTCTCTGCTCTGGACAGAGCCTATGTCGCGCAAATTAAACACCGATATGCGGAGCAGCTAGGGGTGCAGATCATCTCTGCCCAGTCTGGGGAGGATCTGGACAACGCTTCCTTTGACTTCTCACCTCCCTCCCCACCCCACCAGTAAATCAGTACTTTTTGCTAGAAGGCATCCGAGCTAACAGATTCTCAGGAATGAGTAAAAATGTTGCCTTTCCGACACAGATGCTTTTAAAATGAACAGATAAAAATTAATAAAAATTAAACCTTATGAGTTGATGCCATCATCAGTATAGAAACAGAGATCACAGATACCTGAATATGCAAAGAAAAGTTAAATTATGATGCAATCAATGCTATCCTATAAAAACTAAATTAACAAAAATAGTCTATTAGAGAAGACATCTGGTGTATCATGGCAGGAAACGTTAATGATATTGTCTGCAGCCCTGTAATCAATTTTTTCTCCCAGCAGCTCTCTCATTACAGTGTATCAGATCTGTAGGCCTGCAGAATTTATGGGAGCTCCACACATGGAGGGGAGTTTTGCCAACTGGATCCGATTCAGATCCAGCTCAAATGACTTTGGCAGCATGAAGCGTTGTTAAAGAACAATCAATACATTAGCTTTACACAGTGTTGTCTTGACTGAAAAAAGATCTGTCATCTTACTATAGAATCTTCTCCAGCTTCCACAGGATGGTATCTGAGTGTACCACCGATCATGGACTTAATTAAATTCCTGGTGGACATAATATTTTTACTGTTAAAAATTTAAATAAATTAATACTAGGTATCACTAATGCTAATATAAAAAGTTTACCAAAAATCAATGTTATTATGGGCAAAACCTTAAATCCATTCAGCAAATCCTGGTTAGTGAGTATTGCAATAAATGAAACAGTCTAACAATGACATCCACACTGATTAGAGAATATAGTATTGGTCTAAAAGATAAAAACCATTTCATACACTCACATACATAAACAAGATGGTAATTGGTAAAGGCTGGAGCTTCTGAAATAGGCAAGTCGGGACTGCTAATTTGTTCGTTAAGATGCCAATATCTCTCCAGGGATTAAAATTAGATTTTTATCCACTACACTGGGTTTTATCTTCCATTGTGATTGACTATTATATATGAGGAATTTCAAGGCTTCCATAATATGAACCTTTTTTCTGGTCTAATTCTTGATAAATTACAGTAGCAACTATCTAAACATGAAAATGTTGTTTTGACAATTATTCCTGATTTTATTACAATTATTTATTCCCCATCTCCATTGTCTTGGTCCTCCTTCATTTCATGCACGGGTGACAGCCCTAGCCTCCTAATTGGAACTTCCACAATCTTTCCCCCACTCCACACTGCTACCCAATGAATCTTCTTAAGCAGTGATCAGCTTGCTTGGAATGAAAAAGCCTGCAAAGGCTCTCTTTGGCCCAGCACATACAATCTTGCCTTTTCTGACCTTCTTCAGTCCGGCCCCATGTCTGCCTCCCAGGACCCACTAACCTGTGCTCTTCTTTGACGTTCTGCAGTCATCTTCTCACAACTCTTGGCTTCACCAGGCTCAATGCCTATGCTGCTTATAGGGACAGGCTGGCATGCACACGTGCAGGGCTCCTCCACTCTGCCCGCCCCATGTTACCAGTGTATCAGAAACACACCCTGCTCCTCAATACCTACCTTCCTTCCCAAAGCTTTCCCAAGTGCTGCTACAGCCCATTTGGAGTGCTCTCTTCTCTGAGTCTCAAGGTACTAATATTCTACAGGGAAAGCGAATGAGTCATCACATAGTGCCAGTATCCTGAATCATGTGAGTACGTGTGGTGACTACTCTCTTGTTATTTTCTAATTCAGCATGAGTATGAGCCCCCTGGTGAGATCACATAAAACAAAAGACAGGTCTCAAACTTCTTTCGTGATTAACAGCAGTCAATCAGAACAAGAAGCACCAGTCTTTCAGAAAACTTTAGCATTAAATCCTCATAAAAGAAGGAAAACGAACACAGCTGTGTACACACAGCTCTCAGAGAAGGTAAGACACGAAAATAACCCTCGTGGACCACTAACACCAGGCCCTGTGCTCCAAGGGATACAGCGCTAAAGACATTTCATCCTGCTCTGCCTCACAGCAGGCCCCGCATCACCACCAGGGAACAGAGGATTTCCAGGGCACAGCTGAGAGCACCACCTCTACACGTCAACACAAGCCTGTCACACACTGATTCTATATCTGGCGTTGCAGAAAAGCCCAGCTACCTCTGCACAACACTCTACCAAACATCCCCCAGGAGGGCAGCACCCCACACAGTTCAGCGCCACCAGCCACAAGTCCCAGGGATCCTGGGGAATGGCACACTCCATACGTGGACCCACGTACCCCCTTTTCCCCCATTTCAGTTGCCAACATCCATACTCGCTGCTGATTGCCAGCTCCTGCTCCTTGCAGCAGCCCAGCGTGCTCTCTGCTGGTGCCAGAGTCCCCTACACCACCACCCCCCAGCGTCTGGAACTGTCCTAGAGGGGTAAGGCAAGTCCCGTATTTGCTTCCTCTGTGCATGTACTTGTTACTCCTTTAAAAACACAGACAATACAGCACATTTTTAAAGGGGCTCTGGGGAGGGAGGCAATGATCCTATTTTATACCCTATGGGATATAAAATATTGATAGCTTTTAAAAACGGGATTCTCCTTACCCCTACAGGCCCTCGCCCGGCTTCAGAAAGATGCTGTGGTGGCTGTGATGCCACCGGCAGAGAGCATGCTGGGGGGTCACACAAAGCAGGAGTTGGAGATCTGCAACAGGCCTGGGAGTTGTGGACCTAAAAGAGAAAACAGTCTTCAGTTAACATGCCTGATGTCCCCTCAGACCCTGGTTATTAGGGGCACGCAGCACACAGCAGGTTTCTGCACAAATCCTTTAGCAGATGGTCTCCAAAATCTCAGAGAATCTGTTCTACCACTCAAGGTAAACTTTGCGCATCCATCAAAGCTGTTTCTCACTCCGGCGTGAACTAATGTATGACCCTCTGGCTCCACGCTTTCGTGTGGGCCTGTCGTAAGGCAGTATGGTGTGTGCCCCTCGAAATAACCAAGTTAAGATGTGACACAGTGTCAAAGTGCAGTGACAGTGGCATGCTTTGCTTATAATAGAAACAAAAATGCAACGGTGTCAGATAAACACAACTATAAAATGAACCACAAGCGGACAAACTGAGCTTTCAGAAGAGTTTTCTAAGGACAGATGTTAGAGACATAAGACACATACTTCATAAGGAAATGCTCAAGGTATGGGGGAGTGGGGGGCCTCAAGAGAGATCCTACCGTTTTCTCAAAGTCCTAGTTTCATTTTGTAAAGCTGAAGACAGAGGCTTAACACCAGAAAAAAAGACAACACCCTTCAAACAAGCTTGAGTTTGCTCACAATGCCCACAGGGTGAGTATAATGAACAGGCTGGAGCATAAAGTTCAAGAAAGACATTATGTCTTTTAGGAGCCAAACCAGTTTGGTGCATATCATACATATGTCTTTCTTTTCGCCCCCAAGAAACATTCAAAACCAACAAAAGATTAGGGAGCAACTTCTGAAAGCCAGCACAGTCCTGGTTAAGTATCACAAAGATAGCTCAGGTAATAGTTTGAACATGTTCCTTTTTTGAATACTCTAGGGAGTATATAAGATTTCCAAAAACTTAACCAATCCAATTTCATGTAGTTTTTAATGAACTAAAAAACCCCATAAAATCCAAATACTTAAGCAAATCTCAATTCTTAAAACTGCTTAGAAATTACAGGTAAGCCAACTTTTCATATTAAATCATTTTTAGGGAGTCCTATTACACATAATTCCTTTCAAGAAGAAAAGAAACCCTAACAGCTTCTTATAGTCCAAGATTTTAATATGCTCCGTAAACTATTTATTCTTTTTAAATGTCTCTGAAAACAAACAAAAGGACAAATCCCAAGAAAAAGAACTAATACGGGGAATGTCTTTATCATGATGCTTTTCTTACTCTTCAGATGACCCTCCAGAGGACCCTGGGCTCCCACACAGTATGCTTTCTGGGCAGTCAGTCTCTGACCATACTGCCCTGGGGACGCTATATAAATGACCTCTGTGAACATCAAGTGTTAGTAGCCATAATCACCTCCCTCCTGCCCATACCAACACTGCAAGTTTCAAATCAAAGATTCAACTGGGCACTAGGATGTGCAGTACAGTCAAGAATTTTTAATGTAAGCAACAAATCAACATTTTTGAAAAACTGAAATTCTTGTTAATCTCTTGCACTAGGAATTAATCAAACCACTCAAATCCTTATTCATTCAAATCAAATGTTTTAAGCAAAAAACACCTTAGTAAAGCATTTCTAAGCATGTTGGCATTATTTAATATGCAAAAGTTCAAGTAATTATTAAAACATTTTATAAAGGCATAATTTCAAAGCATTTCATTACTCTCATTTATGAATCAAAAAACACAGATAGTATCTCAGTTGTCCTAATTTTTTTTCAATTCTTCTAATGAGTTTTTTCTTGTATAATTTTGAGTTGGCCCTTAACACAAACATCCACATATACACTAATTACAAATTTCCACTTCTAAGAAACAGAGTTGGAATGACAGCTATTCACCAGTACTCTAGCACAGTAGCTCTCTACAAACATCAAATTGTCTCAAACTTCCTTAAGCTCCTATTTAAAAAAAAAAAACAAAAACAGAATACCCAGAGTTTTCTGCATGAAAAAATTTCATATATACAGAGCAGGTTTAGTAAAATAACATTTTTAGGTAAGTATTTTATGGAAGTAAACATAATTAAACTTCTTCAACGATTTCCTACACAGAGTCCTAAAAATCCAAATACATTAGGAGAAAATGAATTACCCAATCACACAATAATCATGAACCATTAAAACTTGAAATCCCATGAAGCCTACAATGACTGTCAATCATGAGTGAAAACACCACTCAGAAGCTGGGTCAATGGGGCCACTAAGACGCCCTGAGATTATTTACTCCCAAAGCCTCACTCTGATTTTCACTTGTGTCACCACTTCTCCCACTTAAGAACTGACACATCTCATGTGAAAATGTTGTGGTGATTCAAAATAACTTTCCACACGACTGTCCCGTAAGTGGGGTGAGGGTGGGGACAAGCACGGCAGGCCCCGCAGAGCCGCACCTGCCTGACCATCACACTCAGGGCCGAGCGGCTTCATCCCACTCTTAATTTATACACTTCATGCAAAAAGGACATTTAGTCCTTGCACACGTATTTATTGCTGGTGGCTTACCTCAAACACAGCACGGAGGAAGTCCACTACCCCATTACAGTTTATCACAATACGTATGGATAGCAACCAAGTGACCAGGACCTTTATTTTAAAAACAGAAGTGGGGAAGGTGTGGCCTTCAGAAGTAACAAGTCAGTAACTCAACCCTCCTCTTTTTTTTTGAAACCTTTTTTAAATTGAAGTATAGGTGATGTACAATATTATATAAGACACAGGTGTACAATACAGTGATTCCTAATTTTTAAGATTATACTCCATCTATAGTTATCATAGAATGTTAGGTATATTGTACTGTACAAGATATCCCTGTACCTTATTTTGTACATAATAGTTTGTTCCTCTTAAGCCTCTACCCCTATCTTGCCCCTCCCCTCTCCTCACTGATAACAACTAATTTGTTCTCTGCTTCTTTTTTATTATATTCACTAGTTTGCTTTCTTTTTTTAAGATACCACATATAAGTGAGATCACACAGAATTTGTCTTTCTCTGTGTGACTTACTTCAATTAACAAAGTACCCTCTAAGTCCATTCACGTTCTTGCAAATGGCAAAATTTCCTTCTTCTCTCCAACTTTTCTTGACCTGGAATCAGGTCAAGAAGGGCACTGAGGCACCCAACTCCTGACGGTAAGAACGACTAAACTGACAAAAAGGAACGACTCTTCAAAGAACCATCTCTGCTGTACTTCCCATTATCTAAGACGTGACTCCTCAATCTATAAGCAGAAAATACTTAGCAACAAACTTCCAAGGTTTTCACTTCATTATCCCACACAACACTCAAGTCACAAAGCAGTAAGCAAGTGGTACTGACCTTTCCACAGGGAATGAACAAAGAGGGTACAGAGAAAAAGAAACTACAGAAAGACTCAATTTGGCAGGCTTGGCTTGAGAGACTACAAAAAACCTAGAGAGAAAACAACCACTGCTTCATACAGAAACAAACCATCACATCCAAAGGCATTTTTCCTACGAGCTGCCTTCTCTGGGATGTTTACATAAGACTAGGCCATCATTTATCTTTGCTAAAAGTCAGTGATATAGAAAATTCAAAGTGGAACATAATAATGCCTAAAAAATATTATGACCTTAGCTACATGCACATAAACTTCCTAAAGAAAATTTTATAAAGTATTTTTAGAATTATTTAAATATATTAAATACCACACACTGCAGGCTAACTCAAGGTAAAGAAGCAAATCTCGTTGGCCTGTTTAATAAACGAAAGACTAATTTGTAGTTAACGCATGCACTGTATCAAACGACTACTAAAGTTTTTTGGTAACTTTATCCACTTAACTTTTTCCACTGAAGTGTAACTTCATTCAATATTCAGTAAATATTTATTATGGATCTTAGATGAGTCATGCAATATATACATCAATGAATAAAACAGATGAAGTATCTGCTTTTCCCAAGCTTAAACCTAGAGCACCAACTAAACGTCAACGTCACAATCATCACTGCACTGTCCAGGATGTAGGCTGATCTTTTCACCTAAAAACAAGCCATGTGCAAAGTGGGTGGGCACTTTATATCCCAACTTTATAGGTAAATAAAGCAAGGTGAGGAGGGTGTAATGTCTTGCCCAGTGTCATGGAAAACAAGAACTGATGAACAGACAAGCTGATTTCCAAGTGGAGCTCTCCACCCAGGCACCCTACCATCCCCCAAAACTCAATCCCAGAATAACATCTAATCTTCTCAATTAGCCATGTTCAAATTAATGTGCATTTCCTGCCTCCCCTAAGAGTTTTCAATACAAAGTTGACCTAACATTACAATGAATGCCCATACACCATACATTCTGTCCTGAGCGGCCACATCAGCCAAGCTGGGATTAAATAACTGTGGTGTATAACACACGTATACACACAAGGTTGCCTGTTAGTGAAGCCTCCCTTACCTCCCAGCACTGTCTATGTAAAGGTCTCTAACAAAAAAAAAACAAGATATAGCCACTTATTCTCAGTTAAACTTTCATTTTAAAAAAGGAAAAGCAGCTAACTGTTTTCAGTCTTCTGAGAAACTCAATTTTGGTGGAGAGAGGGCAATTTCAACGGTAGGTGGAGCTAAGCTGAAGCCCCTGACTGTTGCATTGTGGCAAGCAGCTTTTGGGGTAGGGTTATGGGTCTAGGCCAGGAACCAGGAAGAAATTCCAAACGTTCCTCCCTCAGCCACTCACATTTGGCTATGAAACAGAGAGACACCAGATACTAAATCTTACATAACTCAGTCCCCACATTCACAGCAGTAATGGAGGTGTGCCTTTGCCAAGGTAAGGAGTGGGAGGCATCTTTAACTATTCCATATGCAGGATCAGCACTGAGAATACAAGCTGTTAGGGACAACAATGATACCAGAGCATATGCATCCATGAAGAGTTGTAACAACACCCCGAGCCCTAAAAGTCAACTGGAAAAAGCAAAATTTACTACAGATAGGTCCCCAACTCCAAGGAGTCTCTATTTAATAAACCACTTAGGAGCAAAAATGAACCAATGGTATCTGCTCAAAATAATATTTGTAATAATTATCTATATGACCTGAAAATTAATTTCATGTACAAATAGCTGAAGAATTGATAACTATAATAACTCAAGGAAACAAGCAACATAATTTTTCTATTTAATGAGTAACAGAAACTATTAGGAATCCACACAGAATTCCCATGCAGGATATTAAAAGAATGGCTTCAACCATTCATCTGGGAGTGAAGGATGAGGCAGGAAGCATGACTCTTAGAGGCAGATGAGGAACTCTGAGGGGTGACATTGAATGGAACCTACCAATCTCAATAATCTCCGTCCAGCATTCTCAAAATCTATGATTATTTCTAGACAGCAAAGCAATTCTACTATGCTAAGGCCTGGGTTCCTATAAGAATAGAATTTTATTGCTTTTTTTTGTAAAAGAAGGGAATCCTTCCTCCACATCAGTCCTACGAATGTTCTCCAACAAGGGCTGACATCCACTCTACCGCAGCTGTCGGTCCAGGCAGAACCCAAGACCCCTGAGGGGAGGACCTTTGCCTTACATTCCTCAGTCCCCTTATAGCTACGCTCAACAGAGAACACAAAGCAGGCTTGCCTGTCGAGGCCCTGGCAATAACCCAGAACATCTGAACTCACCCTGGCACATAATGCCCCTGGGGATACCGACTGGCTTGGAACAAAACCCTCAGTGCACGCTCAGCCACATGGTGACAGAGAAAAGCTGGGGGAGTGCAGCAGAAGAAAAGGCTCGCCGCTGTGAGCCCAAGCTCTTTCCGATACGGTCAATGGAGAGCTCCTCCAGCTGGCCCAAGAAGGGGGCCCTACACTGAAAGAAAACAAGGAGGGTAATCTGAGACTCCAACAGGAAGAAGCACCAGTGCAGCAAGACTCAGGGAGAGAGCTCACTTTCTCTCTCTCTCTGCACAGCTACGCCAAACCTCTGCTTCAGCTTCCTCCCCTACAAAAGGCCTTCCCCCAGTGCCTCTGATGGTCCCCAAACACACCTTGTACTCAGAAACTCACCATGATAAAAGGACTGATTCTAATTTATGGTATAAACAAAGAAAGACATCTCTCAGTTAAACCTCAAATCCAAAAAAGATAAAATATGTAATTAATCAACAACATGTCAAAGCTGTTGGGTTATTCCTTTCCATGATTCCATCTGCCACGTGTGGCATTTGCTGTGCACAAAACCAACCCTGGTTTCTTCTTTGCAAAATCTTGCAAAGAAACAAAGCACATTTCCTTCTGTTCATCTTTTCGCCTATTAGTTGGGCAAGCGGAAGGAGAGAAAGTCTATGATTATTCTCATCTGTGAGGTTATCTTTTCATAAGTGGTATTCAGAAACAAGGAAAGTGGGTAACCAGACAATAACTATATTTCTTCCAGAAGCACATATTTTCTTCATCATCCTTATTATTCTTACACAAAAACGATGAATATGTTCTGAATACAAAACTCAATCAGAAACACGTGACATAGCATACGTGACTTAGAAAAAGGCATCTAAACCCATAGCACCCCACTTTCCACATCATTTTAATGTGCTGCACTAGACCAATCCTGACAACAGAAGCCTCAGCTTTTATTGCTGTTAATACCCTGAGCAATTACTGTAGCTCAGCAGGAACCTCTGCCCCAAACAGCAGCTATCACACTGTAATCAGCATTTCATAAGAGACGCCGTTCAAACATGAAGGCACCTGCTAACGTGCAAAACGTATACAGAAGGGACTCAACTCTAACAGTTAAAAGAAAAATCTTTGCAATATGATTCCACAGCTATATCTTTTCCATGGTGCACTGGTGTTACACATTTGGTAAAAATCACACACAAAGACAATGAGCAGAGAGCAATGGCAGCACCACTAGCAAAAGCTAACTCCTCATGAAACAAGGCCACCGCCCAGATTCACAGATGTCGGTGCAGCATCTGTAAAAAAAATCTCTGGACGACAACATATAATAAACAGCAGAGACCTCTAAAAATGGTAAAACCTCATGTTGACATAAACTCTGAACAGAAAGCATTTGATTTACAAGATTAAACTGCAAGGCCACCTTGTAAAACAACCAGAAGGTAAAAGAGATCTATGAAGAATAAAGAAATCTCAGACATAAATGGCCTGATTTACTTTGTTTTAAAGTAGCAAAACACATGTGTTACTCATGTGATAACTTTTGAATAAAGAAAAGTAAATGGCAGGCAACTTTTTAACTCAATAGGATATACTAATTGGACATTTGGAGTCATTCAAAATGTGTTATTTTTTTAAAAAAGAGATGCACAGTTCAGAATATTATTTTCCTTAGACTGAAATATCACGAACAATGTATGTCAGAGCACAAGTGTTATCAGAAGTCACAGAGGGGTTTGGAAATGTGGCGTTCACAGACACTGACGTGTATCTCTACAAAGCTAAACAACTGGCATGCCTCTAAACCTAAGAATGTACACAGTGGCTCATAACCTTCAAGTACAAGAATCCTTTCTTATCATGTTTCAAAAGATCCCCAAATTACAGTATTTCACATAACAATGGTTTGAGGAAAATACTAAACAATAATAGTGATTCTTAACTATGTCTTGTCATTAAATAAGTTAATTTTAAAAATCACAGAAGCATATTGATACATTTGAAAAGGAGTTATACAGACATGTGTAAGGTACATTTATTGAACATTGAGAATGTTTATTTACAGACCTCTGCAAACTCTCTATGAATATTGAAGGATCCAAAGTTCCCAGTCTGACAACCAGTGGACTGAAAGCAAGATTTCATTTCAGACAATCCCAGCACTTAAGCACTTGTGAAAGGTTTTCAGTGAGAAAGCAGTGTAGTTATTCCATCACCAGGCCAGGCTTCCTTTTCGCAACCCCCACTCCTGGGAGACTCCCCCAAAAAAGGTTCAAGATATTCTCCATATTTGCTTAACATACCTAAGAAAGTATGCCACAGAAAATCATAATCTCTGGCCCATTTACATCCTTTTTCTCTCCGCAATTCATCATGAAATCCCAAATTCACTTCACTTCAGGTTCTTCACAATGGCTGAGAAAAAAACTACTCAAGGTAATCTCTGAAATTGTTGTCAAAACAGTTACTAAAGGAATAAAAATTTCAGAAATATTTGTTTGCAGGATGAGCTTTCTAACATTAAATGTTACTAATACAAAGCTGCTTACTGCCTTATTGGAGTGTTGTAGTCACCAAGTGGTCAGCACTTTAGAGGTGAGCAGGTTACCAAGTCAACACGGAGAGAAGCAATCAACAGAGACAGCCGATGGAACTGGGAGAGCACAGAGCAGAATCAACAGCACGTGAAAAGATGCTTACCAGTTTGAAGTCTTGGATGCTACAGATGAAGTACGGTGTGTTGGGCCTCCGACTCTCGATATACACACAGTCTTTAAAAGAAAAAGAAAATTTTAAACAATGGCATTTACCTTTAAGGAAACAAAGACAGGGCCCATAAAGCCACTGCATAAATAAATAAATAAATAAATAACAAAGCACATACCTTTTATAGAAAAAATTTTAAAGGTGATATTAAATTACAAATAATTTTAAGCTAAAAGGAAACAGCTCTTGAGTTCTTTTTGATCACTTGCTGATGATTTAAAGAATTGGTAAAGCCTCAGTTATTGTTCCCAGCAGCCCTCAAGAAGGGGAGTGGGAATCCCATGGGATTATCCATAATCAGATGAAGAGACTTCGATAAAGGGAATTACTTACTCAAGTAATTACACGCCAAAACAAAATCGTGAATATCTTACTCAGACAGATGCTCCCCATCTTCACAAAGACAAACAGCTTTGCCAACTACTGCTTTATTTTTAATAAATATTTTGTGAGGAAATAAATGAAATATGTAAAAAAGACTACCTTGAACATGCTACTACAATAACCTTTTCACCCACACAAACAAAGAGAAAACCATCTACTATCTCATGGGTAACTTTCTATTAAATTTTAACCTAAACATATTTTACTTTCTAATCATAAAGAAAACAAAGGCAGCCAATCAGAGATGGAATGAAGTAAACCAAATTAGATTTTCCTCAGGGAAGAAGATCACTTTCTTAAATTACATTTGACAAGGCAGTAGCTGAGTAATTATTTCTGATGCTCTCAACAGCTGGAGTCTAAAGGTTACTTTCTAAAATGACAGGCTAAGATATATTTGTTGTTTTAGAAGTAATGATTTTAGGGAAAGCAATACCTATAAAGGAATATAAAAACTCTCCACACTACAGCCCAAGATCATCATAAAGCACAGGACAGGAAAGTTTGTGTATTATTTACTGAGAAGTAATGGCATCTGCTGTCAATCACATTTTCCAGGGAGAGTGACCATAATGCCCACACTTAAAATGCCATGTTTTATCTTCCTCACGACCCGTCACAACAATGACTTAGAATTTTCTCAAACCAGGCAGATACCTCTATTTCTCCAGTTCATGCATGTGAAGAACACAACATACCCAGGCCCCCAAAAATCAAAGGTCTGGAGTCCCCAATCCAGTGGAAATCCTAGCCCCACCACAGGTACCAATAAGACCCACCAAGAGGTAGACCAGGAAGACAGAGGGGCACTTCCTTCCATGAAACTTTCTGAAAGACAGCAGGATTTTTGAGGCCCAGAATCATTACAGAAAAGGAAGAAATCTGAAAGTCAAACATTTAGGCATCCAGAATTTCCCAACTGATTTCTCTACTCAGATGTAGGCTCCAGAACAGCTATTCGATCTCTGAATGCACGTGAAATGGCAGTTCAGGAATGAACTGCTGACTGACCTTTCTATCTTGCTCCAAAGTCCAGGATGCTGGGGAAAAAAAAAAGCTGCTCAATATTCAGACAACATCCACTATCATGCTAATCACCTGAAGGGATGAAGGGAATCCTTCCCACAGTGGTAAATATTTCTCTTCCTAATTCTAGTTTGGTATTCAAGTAAAAACTGAAGAAACCCATTCCTTAAACAAAAACTGTAGCTCCAACTTGGGCAAATTTGGGGACAATCCAAGGTCCTTAATTTCCATGTTCCAATCCTTGTTGTATCCACTTGCCAGCACTTCAAATCTCCAGATATCCATTATTTATTCACCTCACTCAATCTGAACACAGATCATAGCCCATACACCTTCTTCCTATCACCTATGGCCCACAAAGGAACTATTTTCGGTCTTTCATAACATAACACTGTCATGTATGCTCAGCGGCTCAGTCACGTCCGACTCTTTTCAACCCCCATGGAATGTAGTCCTCTAGGCTTCTCTCTGTCCATGGGATTCTCCAGGCAAGAATACTGGAGTGTCTATTTCCTTCTCCAGGGGATCTTCCCACCAAGGAATCGAACCCGAGTTTCCCGTTTCTCCTGCATTGGTGGGTGAATTCTTCTACCACTGCACCACCTGAGAAGTCCAACACTATCACACCTAGCTTCTAGTCACTGACTTCAAAACTAACAGGTCCCTTCCTGACGAATGATCTCCACTTTCGTAAAGCTCATGTGACAAAAAAGCTTGTTGCAGTCAATGCTCTGATCACATGTCACACCTTACCTTCCCTAGGCTTCACTGTTCAACTGCACCAAAGCCCACAGCCCGACCACATCAAACCCTCTTTATTATTTTATTCTTACAAGCACCTGCAGCCATATAATGAGTTACCTCCAGCAGCAGTGAATTCTCATAGCTCCTCTACAAAGAAATATCTCCTTACCCTGATAAAAAATTTCCTTAATATTGTATAAATATACTGACAATTTACATCCACTGTGTGGTCAGTTATTTGGCAGTCAAGATGGTCTACACTGTCCACTATCAATTTTGAGCTCAAAGAAACATACTCATTTCTGCATTCTCTGTACTCCCCCAAAGGACTGATGTCTGATACTGATGTTGGTAAGACTAGACAGAATCGAAGTAAATAACAGATAGTTAGATAATAAGGATTAAGAATAACTCTATTCTTTTTACACACAAAAAAAGCTTTAATATATATATATATTATAATCAACAGAATCATTATTACTATAAACCCTTTACTTATAAAGACATAAAGTAGCTATTAACATATATTTGGAGAAGGCAATGACAACCAGTACTCTTGCCTGGAAATTCCCATGGGCCGAGGAGCCTGGGAGGCTGCAGTCCATGGGGTCACGAAGAGTTGGACACAACTGAACAACTTCACTTTCACTTTTCACTTTCATGCATTGGAGAGGGAAATGGCAACCCACTCCAGTGTTTTTGCCTGGAGAATCCCAGGGACGGGGGAGCTTGGTGGGCTGCCGTCTATGGGGTCACACAGAGTCGGACACTACTGAAGCGACTTAGCAACAGCAACATATATTTAAAAAGCTTTCCAGAAGAGGCGAGAAAATCTATATTCTTTCATTTTTCACTACAAAGATACATTCAGGAAAATGATTATCTGTAAATGTGTGTGTGCTCAGTTGTATCCGACTCTTTGCAACCCCATGGACTGCATCCCACAAGGCTTCTTTGTCTATGGGATTTCCTGGCAAGACTACTGGGGTGGGTTGCCATTTCCTGCTCCAGGAGATCTTCCCAACCCAGGGATCAAAAGGGCACCTCCTGCATTAGCAGGCAGACTCTTTACCACTGAGTAAACTGGGAAACCACATCTGTAAATATACCTGAGCATAAATCTGTTAGAGAAGGAAGGAACACACATGATGTGAAGGACAACTACTGATAACACTTCTCTGTGGTCTTACTGGAAGCTGCCCTGAGGAAGAGTGTTATATGGAATTTGCATATCAACACCTTATTACTAGATACAAAGTTACCTCTGTTTAAAAAGCTATCATGGCAAACCAAATTGATCCAAAAATTATAAATCCAGATATGAGATTTCAAACTACAAGGTAAGTTATATGTAAAACAGGTCATTGAATTCAGTTCAGTTGTGTCCGACTCCTTACGACCCCATCGACTGCAGCACACTAGGCTTCCCGGCGTCCATCAACAACTCCCAGTGCTTGCACAAACTCATGTCCATTGAGTTGGTGATGCTACCCAACCATTTCGTCCTCTATCATCCCTTTCTCCTCCTGCCTTCAATCTTTCACAGCATCAGGGTCTTTTCCAAGGAGTCAATGCTTTGCATCAGGTGGCCAAAATACTGGACCTTCAGCTTCAGCATCAGTCCTTCCAATGAATATTCAGGACTGATTTCCTTTAGGATTGACTGGTTTGATCTCCTTGCTATCCAAGGGACTCTCAAGAGTCCTCTCCAACATCACAGTTCAAAAGCATCAATTCTTCCATGCTCAGCTTTCTTTATGGTCCAACTCTCACATCCATACATGACTAATGGAAAAAACATAGCTTTGAATAGATGGACCTTTGTTGGCAAAATAATGTCTCTGCTTTTTAATATGCTATCTAGGTTGGTCATAGCTTTTATTCCAAGAAGCAAGTGTCTTTTCATTTCATGGCTGCAGTCACCACCTGCAGTGATTTTGGAGCCCAAGAAAATAAAGTCTCTGTTTCCATTGTTTCCCCATCTATTTGCCATGAAATGATGGGACCAGATACCATGATCTTAGTTTTCTGAATGTTGAGCTTTAAGCCAACTTTTTCACTCTCCTCTTTCACTTTCAACAAGAGGCTCTTTAGTTCTTTGCTTTCTGTCATAGGTTGGTATCATCTGCATATCTGAGGTTTTTGATATTTCTCCCTGCAATCTTGATTCCAGCTTGTGCTTCATCCAGCCCAGCATTTCACATGATGTATTCTGCATATAAGTTAAATAAGCAGGGTGACAATATATAGCCTTGACATACTCCTTTCCCAATTTTGAACCAGTCTAATTGTCTATGGCCAGTTCTAACTGTTGCTTCTTGACCTGCCAATAGGTTTCCCAGGAGGCAGGTAAGGCGATCTGGTATTCCCATGGCTTTAAGAATCTTCCACAGTTTTATGTGATCCACACAGTCAAAGGCTTTAGCGTAGTCAATGAAACAGAAGTAGATACTTTTTTGGAATTCTCTTGCTTTTTCTATGATCCAACAGATGCTGGCAATTTGATCTCAGCTGGAAAGAATATAATCAATCTGACTTCGGTATTGATCATCTGGTGATGTCCATGTATAGAGTCATCTCCTGTGTTGTGGAAGAGGGTGTTTGCTATGACCAGTGCATTCTCTTAGCAAAACTCTGTTAGCCTTTGCTCTGCTTCACTTTGTACTCCAAGGCCAAACTTGCCTGTTACTCCAGGTATCTCTTGACTTCCTACTTTTGCATTCCAGTCCCCTATGATGAAACAGACAGCTTTTTTTGCTGTTCTAGAAGGTCTTGTAGGTCTTCAGAGAACCGTGAAAACCTTCATATCAACTTCAGCTTCTTCGGCATTAGTGGTTGGGGCACTAGACTGGATTATTGTGATAATGAATGATTCGCCTTGGAAACGAACAGAGATCACCGTCATTCTTGAAATTCTTAAAATTTCAAGTACTGCATTTCAGACTCTTTTGTTGACTATGAGGGCTACTCTATTTCTTCTAAAGGATCCTTACCCACAGTAGTAGATAGAATGGTCATCTAAATTAAATTCGCCCATTGCACTCCATTTTAGTTCACTGATTCCTGTGTGACCACTTCCAATTTACCTTGATTCATGGATCTAACATTCCAGGTTCCTATGCAATACTGTTCTTTACAGCATCAGACTTCCATCACCAGTCCCATCCACAACTGGGCACTGTTTTTGCTTTGGCTCAGACTCTTCATTCTTCCTGAAGCTATTTCTCCACCCTTCTCTAGTAGCATATTGGGCACCTATAAACCTGGGGAGGTCATGAACAGAACCCCATACTGTTTGTGGGGTTATCAAGGCAAGAATACCGAAGTGGTTTGCCATTCCCTTCTCCAGTGGACCACATTTGATCTCTATCAGTATTTTGAAGCTTATATGTGAAAAAGATTGAGAATATCTTCAAAATTATCCTCGAAACTGACAAAACTTAAGAGATTACTTACATAAATGATAACACACAGAATGACCAAAGTCAGAAGTCATTAAATTCCTGACATGAACTAAAAATTTTAACACCATGTCAAACTTACCATATGGATGGGGGGAAAATACACCGCTTTGATCTGACTTTTCTAAGTCATTTTAAAAATAAAAGCATGAAAAATTATTGTTTTAAATTTTTAATTTTTAAAATTTTTCTTTCTAACCCTTCCAGTAAAAAGGAGAATCCAACTACAAGAGAATATATTCTAAGAAGCAATTTGGAATTTAAAAATTAAAAGAATATCTGACTCTTTGCAACGCTCCTCAGCTCACAGGATTCTCCAAATAAGAACAGTGGAGTGGATTGCTATACCCTCCTACAGAGGATCTTCCTGACTCAGGGACTGAACCCACATCTCTTATGTCTCCTCCATTGGTAGGCAGGTTCTTTACCACCAGTGCCACCTGGAAATCCTTCAAATAAGGTTAAAAAAGGCCAAATAATTCAGAAGTATTTCCCAACTGTCTCATTAATTAAGCAGCTATTTAAGAAAGTAAATTTATATATGTGTTTACAGTTAACACAAAAATAAAGTGGTTTTATTTGGGAAGGAAATGATGAGAACGTAAGTCAATAGCAACGCTAAAATCTCAGTTGAATATACGCCCAGTAACCTTTTACAGCCAAAATGATTTGCCAAAAATTTTCATGTAATTTATGAGAGTGTGGATTGTCTGAAGCTGGTTATAAAACTGGTTTCACTCTGTTGGATCAATGATCCTCAACCTGAAAATTCCCCATGGTCAACACAAGTACTGTAAAAAGAATAATAATAAAAAAAGAACCTTTAAAGAAGAAAAAGCAAGCTAGCAATTCTGAAAGAACTGAGCAAAACTGATGCGATCCATTAAGTGCATAACGCACATTTTCAAAACTGCCCAGATGAAAATGCATATTTACCAGATTGAGCTAACAGCTGCTGCAGGGCAAATATATATATATTTTTAATCTTAAAATCAGCAAGCCTGAAACAGGCCAGAAAAAAATGAGTGACACTATTACCATCAATATCAATTATTCCAAACAACACATGATAACAAATTCTTCTCTTTACTAGAGGGTGTCTGGAAATGAAACCATGGGTCGAGGTTAAGATTTATTTTCTAACATGCAGCCTCTGCCTGGAAATTGATCACACGACCAAGTGACCTCAAATCCTGTGTCCATGATTTGGGCAATGATATTGAACTGGGCGATTCTGGCCATCTTTCACAACCTCAACATAGCTTTGTGTCCAAGAATCTCTTGTGCCATCTGCAAACAGTACAGCATTTGCTAAGCTGGAGAAGGAAGTCAGCCAATACTCAAAGGCAGATTCTAAAGGCAA
The DNA here is from genome assembly GCF_002263795.3 of Bos taurus. Lineage (NCBI taxonomy): Eukaryota > Metazoa > Chordata > Mammalia > Artiodactyla > Bovidae > Bos > Bos taurus. The sequence continues at coordinate 44,796,774 of NC_037343.1, read as the reverse complement.
ACAAAGTTCTCTCTGCTTTTTCAACCCTCACTAAATCAGCAGGTCTACGAAAATAGAGCAAGAGTAGGGTCCTCTCAAGGGTAAAAACCACAGCCTGAAGCATCAGGCAGTTTGTCATCCTGAAACACAAAGAACCTGCCAGCATCCTTCTTGACAGCCTCCTCACAAGCACAGTGGACACTGCTCATGCAACGGGCACGCAGAGGGCAAGGCTCAGACTGGGGGCTCCGGCCCAGGGAAGAAATATTTTCCCAGAGAGGGAAGTTCTCCCTGTTAACCTTTGAAATACCTTCTCACCCCTCTGTGAAGCATGACAATGCCACCCTAAATAATTTCCAAAAGAAAACCTTTCCTTATAAAGAATATGCATGAACAAAGCCTTTCTCACCGACAAATTCCCGAGACCCCAGCTAGGTGGCACAGCAGTGGCCAAGGAAATTGACCCTTGGGACTGCTTAGCTCTCTGGCTCTCCCCTCCTTTTACACAAGATTCCTCCACCCCACACACTCTGAACCACTCCATCAGCCAAAAGCGGTGGGTCTAACACTGCAAAATAAAGTCCACAAGCATCTTGCTAGTTAATATGGATGTTTCCAAATCTCCCACATACACAAGTGTGTGTGTTTGTACACCCACACCCATGAAACAACTATGAAACCCCAAGACCCAAACTCCAATCCCAGCATACTATGTAGCCTCCTTCAGAGCCTCTCATCTTGGTCCCCTAGTCAAACCTGCCACCATACTTCACCTCTATAAACAATATACTGCCTTCAGTATGATAAACACTTAAAAACTATAGAGGAATAAATGAATTGAATGAAAATATTAAAACAGAAAAGAAGCTATATTAGATCCTAGCAATAAAACTATGCTCTTAAGCAATATCAACATAAATGATGCTGTTTTCTAATAAAACTTCTCTAAGAAATAACTCAATTGCAGGATGACCTACTTATAGCTTTCTGCTAGATTCTTTTGTGGGGAAGGAATACTAGCATTGTCTGGGAATAGTGGAGAACTTAAAAAGGAAAAGGAAATAAAAACTGGGAAAACAGCACCTCTGTTAAAAGGAAATCTTGTTAGTCATTACCCTTACCCTATGTTTGACCCTGAAAAGAGTCACCAAAATTGGCTTAATAACATCTTCTTAAAGATTCTAAGATCTCAGGTAACACATATCCTTGGTTCTTTCCTTTTCAAATTCCATGTATTCATTTGTCTACAAATTTCCAACCAGAACTACAAAGCTTACACAGATTTTTGTCTAAAAACAACACTGTATACATCTAGCCAATATTTACCTGTCTTTATCCTCACTGCTAACAGGAAATTAAACTGAGAAAAATCAAGCTGGCAGGCAGGAGGGGGTAGCGAAGCAGGTCAAAACAAACTAATCTCAAATTTGTTTAGATTTTCAATTTCACTCTCTCTCTTCTTCTCTAGGAGTTAGAAAATCTAAAGCATCAAAAGCTTAACGACTGATTCGAGACAATTATCTTTCTAACACTAAGAAGTAACGTTGATTGTTCTGGAATAACTGCTGTTGCAAGACCTCACCCCATTCCCAAATCAAACCCATGCAACTTGGACTTGAAAATTCTGTAAAACAAGAAAAAAAGCAAGATGATCCTGCCAACAGCAGAAATCTTATTAGTTATTCTGATATGCTAAATAAAAGCCATGGTTTGACACTCTTACTACTGAAGTAAAGAATATTTTAAGCACTCTCATCACTACATTTTATTCCAAAAGTGTTCCTTAAAAGCCCTCCTTGTGACCCATACTGAATCCCTACTATGTAAAAGACTCTAGCCAGCCTTACATCAAACTCCAGTTAAATGATGAGGATCTCTTTAGTGCACGTGTAAAGAGCTTAGGTGCTGGAGGAGAACACAGGAAATCTAGAAGAAGGGGAAAGGCGTGCAGGGTTGGGAGGAGGGGGTGTCCCTTTTCAAAACCAGTGAGGGACATCTGCCTCATGAAGCAGTGTCTCGGGGCAGCAGAGATGCAGGGAAAGGAATTTCAAGACCACTCGCATTCTTGCTGCTCCCCGACCCCAGTACCCTTTCTATTGCTTGAGAAGGCAGGTAACAAGTCTATTCACGCCAATTCAATGAACCCTGTCAAAAATAAATTCTGCTATAAAATCCCTATTAAGCAGAGGATGACTGCTGGTGGAAATGTCCTTACCATAAAGATTACAACTAAAATGTGGCTGAAATACATACATTTAAGAAACTGACACAGAGAGACGAACACTTTCAGGAGCTCTATGCCTAGCATTCACAGGAAAAAATAGCCAGTGACAGGTAGGCTGGAGTGAAGATGCTTCTCTTCCCATATGGCTGACAACAAACCAATTGCTAGTCTGATCTGCTGGGGTCACATCCTGCAGAGGATTTCAAGCAACATTGCTCCTTTTCAGAAAGCAATGAGCTGGGAGTCTAGGCTTTACAATAAATGGTTCAACCAATTTGCAGTGCTCACTGGAAATACACAGGAGAATTCACAATGCCTGGCTATAACTCTTATTTGGCAAATGATTTTATTATAAACTGGTATCATAGTGAATCCATTTTCTTTACGGGTTTTCTGCTACTGTTTAATGGACTGTCAGTATAATTTAGATTTCATCAATTTAAACTCATTCAAGCCTGGCTCCTGATTGTACAGTAAATGGAACATATTTCTACTCAACGAAATTAATGACAGTTAATTGTAGTCTGCAGTTCCCAATTTTGTAAAAGCAACTGTTCCACAATTCAAGCACCAAGCTACAAAATTTCCCACACCAATTATTCTTTGTACTTTATAGGCATCTACATCTTATAAGCCCTCTTGGTAAGACTAATATATGTGTTTTTTTAATATTTCTTCCCTCTCAAATATTTACTACCAACTTTCCAGAAAGAGTTAGGACCTAAATTATAACTAAAGACTAGGGAAATGAAAGTTTATCAGTCTCAACAGAGAGATGCTCAATTATTACAGATTTAAGCTAGCAAAACTGAAGATTAAAATTTTCTACCTTATATATTCCTTTGCAAACTGCTGGACGATTTTCTTACATATTTCAAATCAGTCACAATGCCAACAATAAGTGAAATTTATTAAAAGAAGGCTAAACTTACCATATGGATTTAGACATATAAATAATGCACACAGTGCACAGTGATAAATACCATTACTGAACTGATACTCTGTTTAACAGAAATTTACTTCTGAGCTTTATTAACCAGATAACACAACAGTCCCATGAGTGATTTTTCTTTTTGACTTGTCTTTCACCTAAGCACCCACATAGCTGTGTAAGAGATGTTTAAAAGAGAAAAACCATGCAAAAAAGCACCTTCAGAAAAACTTATCAAATCAAAACCCACACAGTAATAAGGCAAGCATCGAGACTCTGCTGCCCCAAAACCATAAACACCAGGGTCACAGAGTGCCAGACTGCAACTCACACAAAAACAAGAGAAGGAAAACCACAAGCTATCCTTTTCAGTCCTTTTTTCAGCTCAATGTCTACATCTGCTCAGCTGGTTTTTAATTCTCCTATAACTATGTTACAATCATGCCCCATCCTCAGGCTACTGCCCCTATTAGAGGTGCTTAACTGCAATTCCATCCAACCTCAAGCCCCAAATCAAGATTCCCATGGTCCTTCATGTCCTCCCCAATTCAGGTGGTAATGCCCACTTACTGCCTGTTTCTGACAAAGACCGTCACTTAAATGAGTGTAATTTCTCCCCATAAAATGAAGGATCAGGGACTAGCATCCTGTCTCCTTTCGGGTCTTGCCTTTTCTTACCTCCACAACACCTTGCAAAGTTAAACAAGTGTGCTCTCCCATTATCAGCTGATTAGTAGAGCACTCAATACCACAGCTGACATCTAACAAACCCCAGGAAATTCCACTAGCTTACCCAAAGACTATTACCATTTCAGCAGGCCTCAAATTTAATCATTTGCTTTGATTTATAAAGACTCCTATGGGCAAGTGAAGCCTGTTCCCTGACTTTCTTCTGCTACCCATACCTCTTCCCTTTCTCCCTTAAATCATTACAGCTTTCATGTGGGGTTTTACTGCAGTTACTATTGGTTGGTCATGTGTTTCTTCAAAAATTAAAGTCAAAGACTGAAGATACTTTAAGAATAATTTAAACTAGTCACTTTCATGTGACTGAAATACTGAGACCTCATATTTTCATTAAAGATCTTTAACTCACTGTGAATTATAAAGAGCATTTTACAAGTATTCAACAGGTATTGGGTGGGGGAGAGTTTCACCTATGTGACAATTTCTAATTATCACCTCAGCATTCTACATGTAATAATTCTGCTTTATAACAATATATATCATTATTAGGCTAAAAAGTATTGTGGGGAGGGTATTGGCAGGATCTCGCCTGGCAATCTGCCATCCACCTGTCACTTTTATCATCAAAACTAGCAAAGATCTGAGCAAGGTGGCAGGATTTACAGTATCTAAATACCTCTTGATTCCTGAAATGAGAGGAGAGATTTCATTTATTGTTCAAGACGTAAGCAGCTCTGGATGCTCCATATGAAACTGTACTCAACACACTTCAGCAAATGAGTGCAGCTGCTCTGGGCCAATGTAACACTTAATGAGAGTTGTGCTTTTTGTAATTTGTACCTTGAAAAAAATCATGTTCTGAAACATCTGCTGAGACAAAATAAATCAGAACTTTGTGGGGGAAGGGGCACAGATGAAGACTTCTTCATTTTACCCAAAGTTGGGTTGTGTGTATGCATGCTCAGTCGTGTCTGACTATTTGTAACCCTATGGTCTGTAGCCCGCCAGGCTCCTCTGTCCATGGGATTTCCCAGGCAAGAACACTGGAGTGGGTTGCCATTTCCTCCTCCAGGGGTCTTCCAGACTCAGGGATCCAACCTGGATCTCTTGCAATGCAGGTGGATTTTTTACCTCTTGAGTCATTGTGGCTTCCTTGGTAGTGCAACAGTAAAGAATCTGTTTGCCAATGCAGGGGACATGGGTTCGATCCCTGAGTAGGGAAGACCCCTGGAGGAGGAAATGGCAACCCACTCCAGTACTCTTGCCCGGAAAATCCCATGGACAGAGGAGCCTGGTGGGCTACAGCCCATGGAGTCACATACAGTCAGACATGACTTATTGACTGAGTGTGCACACACGCTCTCTACCAGGCTCTTCCCCCAGGGATCTCCTTAAGCTAGTTGAACCAAAGTGGCAACAGGCAAATCTTGTCAAGATTACATAAAGCTAAGAAAAGAAGATAAACATACTCTAAGGGAAGAAAATCATAAACTCATAATACATTCTCACAGACTTACTGGCACCACCTGCTAAGCACTACAGATACTGAGGTGAATAAAAACACTATCCTTCCCTTAACATATTCACCATCTAATATTAGAACTAGTGAAAGTGAAAGTTGCTCAGTCTTGTTTGACTCTTTGCGACCCCATGGAATACAGTCCATGGAATTCTCCAGGCCAGAATACTGGAGTGGGTAGCCTTTCCCTTCTCCAGAGGATCTTCCCAACCCAGGGATCGAACCCAGGTCTACTGCATTGCAGGTGGATTCCTTACCAGATGAGTCACAAGGGAAGCTCAAGAATACTAGAGTGGGTAGCCTATCCCTTCAGCAGATCTTCCCAACCCAGGAATTGAACTAGGGTCTCCTGCACTGCAGGCTGATTCTTTACCAACTGAGCTATCAGGGAAGCCCATTAGAGCTAGACATCAAAACAAATAATTTTATGTCTTTGATAATTTTAATTGTGCTTGTTTCTTACTCCCAGTAACAAAGACTGCAAGCTGTGTATAATTTCATTCTTGCCTTCCTCCTAAAGAAGAGCTGATGTTTAATAGGCCAATTGCCTCTCAGAAAAAAGATCACATTTGCAAGCTTCCCTTAAAGTTGGTATGGTCACATGACTAGATTCTGGTCATGGGCTATAAGCAGGCACAGTGTTTCAACTTCTGGAAACTGAATCCTGAAAAGAGGAGCCACTTCTCTTCTTAGTCTTCCTGGTGGCCTGAATACAAATACACCATCTTAAGGTGGAGCACAAGATGGATCACAAGATGACATGGGAACAGAGGCCACTCAGAATGGAGAAGCCAATTCTTTGACGTATCTAAAGAACCAGACCAAAAATTCACTAGTTCACAATTCAGCACTTCCAGCCACTGTACACAAGTATCTCTAAATTATTTTGAAATTATCTCTAAATTATTATATATTCATGAGGAACTCTCAGGCAGTCCAGTGGTTAGGACGCCTCATTTTCACTGCCAAGGGCCCAGGTTCAATCCCTGGTTGGGGAACTAAGATCCCACAATCCATGTAATGCAGCCAAAAACAAAACAAGTAAAAGAATGTCAAAAAATATAAATAAATGAACTACATTCATGAACAGAGTGACATCTAAAACAATGATTTAGGGGAAATATTCTAATTTTTTTAAATAAGGAAAGCTAGGAAGAAACAGATAACCCCAGCAAATGTATAGAAACACAACACTTAATACTCTTGCTAGAATGACTCAAATAGCCTGAATGGACAGCATAAACGATTACGTTCCAGTGGGATTACGAATCAGGTCCTAGAGGCAGATGACATAAAGCAGAACAAAGCCCACAGCTGCGGCCCTAAAAAGACTTCTCAACTAAGGCAAGTTCTCAGCATGACGCTACCCCAAGGAATCACAAGTAGTAATAAAAGATCATTGCTTCTCCTACAAGATGACCGGCATTTTCTGTGGAGGGCAGATTCATGGTGTCCTAAAGCCACCATTCAGGCCCCCTCCTTTCTCTTCCACTTTGATTTTAGGACTTCTTTAAAGAGAATATGCGGCTGCTCCTCCAACAAAAATACAAGGACCACTGATAACCAAATTTTCTGGAACACTATATAATTTATAAAAGTTAAGGCTGACCAGAATTCATACTACACTAAGTTCTCAGACTATACGCAATATTTTAATTCACACTAGAAAGAAGGCACAATGTCACAGCTTTACCTCTTCATTCCCACACCATTAACTGTGGATAAAAAATAGAGTGCACAAATGTGTCGGAGCCGTTCTCTGAGGTGAAGATGTACACCTAAAGATGACGATGAGTCTCCTGCTTTACCTAGAGAACATTTTTCCAACTTCAAAACCACAAACTCAGTCACTTGCAGAGGCCAAAATCCTACGGTACACCAGGGCTAGTTAAAAAGAATTGTAATAGCAATTCATTAATAATCACTACAGTCCAGATACACCCTTTAACTCAGAAATTTCACTTCTAAGAAAGTGAGCAGAAATGAATAAATATTTAGCAGTGTTGTTTATAATGGAAATAGCCTAAAATCCAACTATATATAGCTAGTTATACTATAGTATCTATCAACTGATATGGGTATGTCTAATGTTTCTGTGCATCATGGATGCCTTTAGCAATCTATACAGTCAATCTGCACCAAAAAAGAAAAGTTTTAAGTTCATAAAAACATGTACTGAAATATTTGTCACAAAATGAGAAAAAAACTGCAATGTAATACTTGTACTTCTTTATAGATTTGTTAAATAATAACACTTACTAGGTTATTCCCCTAATAGCCTCCATAATCTCAAAGTAGTGATGAACATAAACATTATTTTCAGATGTTTTTCTCTACATGATGTCATAAGAATATCTGTAATTTATATTGGTGTAACAGGTACTGCAAATATTACTATGCTTTACTGCCTACCTTCATAATTGAAATGAATGCTAAAGGTCATTTTAAATGCAATAAATTAGTGAAAATAAAGATACAATTTGTTTATCCACTCAAGTTCACAGTTTCCTGAATTCTGTTCACAGTGACCTAGGTCATGGACCCCAGGTTAAGAATCCAGTTTCAATGAGAAGCAACAATGACTGATAATTCCTGACATGGCAGTAAGTTCAAGACATGTTAAGTTAGAAAGCATTATTGCAAAACAGTGAACAGCATAATCCTACACATGCTTACTAAAGAAACTGGCCATACAACAAAACATTAACAATGATTTAGTGCCTTTACTTTTACTTATTTGAATTTCAATTTTTTCCCTTAAAAAAAAAGTATTATTTGTTCATCAAAACCAAGGGGAAAAAATGCAGGAAGGAAAACATGGGGGAGAAATAAAAAGAAAGACCTATAACCAAATATTATAAATGCATTCATGGGGCAAAGGCGAAAAGCAGCAGGTAAATTCCAAGGACAGAACATACAAACAGAGTCCCTCTAATCATTGCAGAAGTTGAGTCATGGAAATGATGCTGAAAAGAGAGCTGAAAATCTGTCTCTCAGCTTATCAGATGCCACAGCACTGCGGGTCCTGGCAGCTGGGAGATAACAGAAGTAAAAGACATGACAAAACTGATGGTCACTACAACAGCTAGCCGCCACCGATCCCGACCTGAGTGCCAAACGTGATTTTTAAAAAGACTGCTTTCAGTGATGCCAAACATGTATTTTTCGGGTAGTTGTGGCAGACTCTGAAAGCATTCTAGCTTATGAGCCTGAAAGATAGCCCAGGTTTTTTCCTCCTCAAAATGCCTTTCTTGCCTGTACAAAGAGCAAACTGGAAATCAGGTCTCCATTGTCTAACTGGAAATATAAGGCACAAAATTCTTTATAAGGAAGGAGCATAATTTCCCCAAGTCTAAGTGCTGCCAGAGTTAATTCTCAGATACAAACTCGAAAACTTCAGGTGTGAACAGACGTAATTAAATCATAAATCACCACTTTTCAGTTCAATTGTTCCTGATAATATAAAACTACAACTTATCAAGTGTGACTTTTTGTGATCTTTTCTTTCCCTCTACTGAAGAGAAAAAAATGATAATTATACAAGGTATTAACATTCCCCCATTCAATCTGGTAGCGGTACAGTACCTATGTTTTATCATACTAGCACCAAAGGGGTGCTCAGGACAAGTAAAGTCTAAGGACTAAACATCCCTAATGACAATAATGCCCTGCTGCAGAGTGAACAGCTATGCATAGCTTTACAGATTAAAACGTTAACGTAAAAGCTGAGAATGATGAAAAGCAACATACTGAAATAATATTAAAAGCATGTATTATAAACTCAATCCATTTCTCCTTTTTCAAAGGAACTTACAGCCACAATCTAATGCCCCCCAAAACCGTATTTTCGCTCCATCTCTACTGATCAGTCTAAAGTGACAGCACACCATCTGTCAAGCACACAAAGAAAGCAGAACATCTACAGCCTTCCAACAGAACATAAAACAACCCTATCTGTGCCTTTTTCAGTTTGGTTTACACATTGTACACATTACACTTACACATTATCACACTGGACATCATTGAAAAAGGAATTCCCTGAAAAAGCAGATGAATAAGGAAATTTAGAGATATGTGAGAAAATAAATTTAAGGGTTAAATGAGTGAACAAATGGTGGAATATACTTCATACGTAACATACAGTATGCTGCTACCTAACCAGTTTGAGCACATATTTAATGAAATAATGAAAAAGATTTAAAGGTACTGGATAGTTAACACAAACGTAATGATAAAGAGTCACTGTTTATGAATTTAATAGACTCAGTAAAGTGACTGAAGTTTATCCATATCCACGCATTTTAAGCATTAACTTTAAAAAAATAGGTGACTTACTGATCTCCCTCCATCTATTTTATGCTCCTTAAAATCCATTCTGAAGTGTATACTAACACAAGTGTATTAAGGAATAGAAAAGAAAAGCCTGTAATTTTTTTTCCTGATATTTAGGGTACTCAGCTCCAAATCAAAACTTAGGCACCCCAGTAACTATTCTGAGATATTTACACGTTTTGCAAAAGGGAAAGAAATCATTTTACACACATATATTTTAAAGTAATTCCAAAAACAATATACTGCTTCCTCTTTAAATTCATAGACATTATTTTTAATTGTGGAAAGTCTGGTTTTCTCAGCTGGTGAAGCTGTCAGAATAAATAGAAGGCAATATCTGGAAACATGACAAACACATGGGTCAAAGTCACATACAAGCCAATCTCTGTCAAGAACGAAGCCAAATTCCTGCATTTCTATTTAAATGATGTTATCCAACCCAAATACCACCATGCCACTTCAAATCCAAATTGTTTCCTTTTAAAAAGAGGGTTTTACAAAACTGATAGAGTGTAACAGATTAAACAATTTTTTCAGCAATTTCCTCAGCTACCACAAAGCAAGGCATCAAAGTATAATTATAATAAAGGGAACATTTAACAATTAATTGAGCCAGGAAAAGCTAAACCTCTAGAGCTTAAGAGTTCAAACACTTGCTCACTAAGCAAAAGGACCGAGGATTTTAACAGAACTGCAGGAAATCTCAGTCCAATTAGACTCCAGGTAAATATAAATTTTGCTCCACTGTGATTGGGACTCTATTCGTCTCAGGCCACCAGGCTGATTTAGTATCCAGCTTGGAGATTCAAACAAAAGAACCCCCGCCTCCCACTGGATCTCTCCCCACACTGCTGAGTTATCCAGTTTTTCTAGGTTCCATTGGACCAGAAGTCACCGCAAGAGCTCTTAGCTTGCTTTATACATTAGACCAGTGACCAAGACTCCCCAACACACAGACACAGCTTCAAGGTAACAGCACAACACCTCTGAAGATAGTCGTGGTCTATGCCAGAATATAATGATAACATCTTAACTGACTGGCCTTCTTTTCTCATTCAGTTTCTATTTAGATTCTGTTTAGAGGATACCTACATACATTCTTTAAAAAAAAAACAAACACAGTTTCAAAATGCCACCATCCCAACAGCTTATTTCTAAGGGATCATTTCATGACTTGTAGAGTTTGATAGGAAATACAAAAAGTTCAAATTTAATACCTAAATGGTTTCAACAATACAGACAAGTAAAAATTATTTTTTAATTTAACTGGATAAGTGAAAATAAATAATGATTTTTAATGTAGCATAAAACAGCAGGCGAGGGAAGAATTTTAAGGATTACAGAAACAGGCAGAACCAGAGGCCAAGGCAGGAAAACCCCACAGGTCGGCACCAAGGTCGGCACCATGGCCTACAGGTCAAATCTGACCCATGGCCTGTTTTTGTAAGGCCCACAAGGAAAGAATGCATTTTACATTTTTTAATGGTTGGAGAGGAAACAAAAAGAATATTTTTTGACTTGTGAAAATTACATGAAATTCAAATTTCAGTGTATATAAATACAGCTGTATCGGAACAGCCAGTTCATTCACTTATATCTTAGCCGTCACTGCTTTCATGCCACAAGAGCAGCCCAGTAGTAGCAACAGAGACTGTGCAGCCTATAGCGAGTTTGAAAATACTTACTCTCCAGCCCTTTACAGAAAGAGTCTGCTGACCACTGCTCTAGAAATGCTCACTAAACAAGCAGCTCAGCTGACAATGTAAAATTTACCCCACAGAACTTGCAAAAGGCCTCTTATTTATTAATGACACATATGCTCAGAACTGTGGTGTTGGAGAAGACTCTTGAGAGTCCCTTGGACTGCAAGGAGATCCAACCAGTCCATCCTAAAGAGACAGTCCTGGGTGTTCAATGGAAGGACTGATGTTGAAGCTGAAGCTCCAGTACTTTGGCCATCTGATGCGAAGAGCTGACTCATTTGAAAAGACCCTGATACTGGGGAAGACTGAAGGCAGGAGGAGAAGGGAACGACAGAGGAAAAGATGGTTGGATGGCATCACCAACTCAATGGACATGAGTTTGGGTAGACTCCATCAGTTGGTGATGGATAGGGAGGCCTGGAGTGCTGTGGTTCATGGGGTCGCAAAGAGTCGGACAAAACTGAGCGACTGAACTGAACTGATACTCAGAAACCTCCTGCTATAAAATGCTCGAGAATTCTTCCAGTGGTTAGTATCGAGCATTCTGACCTGAAAATAACAAAACAACCTTTCAGGCAATGCCTATGAGGATAAGAGAGTACCTCTAGCACTGCCTCCTTCCCTGGTGGCTCAGATGGTAAAGCCTCTGCCTGCAATGTGGGAGACCCAGGTTCAATCCCTGGGTCGGGAAGATCCCCTGGAGAAGGAAATGGCAACCCACTCCAGTACTCATGCCTGGAAAATTCCATGGATGGAGAAGCCTGGTGGGCTACAGTCCATGGGGTCGCAAAGAGTCGGACAGTACTGAGCAACTTCACTTTCACTTTCTAGCACTGCCTCTCTAAGTTTCTTGTCACATTTTCCATCTGGACTGAAAACTCAGCTCATTTTATGAATCTAGATCAGAGATGGCAAACATTCCTACATTTGCACCCAAGAACAACGCTATCAACTCATTGGCGCACTCCTTCCAAACAGACTGAATTCAGCCTGGATCACTTGGAACAGGACATGAAATCCATCTGGCTTCTAATACCCAGGTGATCTATTCTTTTTGAACTTCTTTACCATTCATTTCTCCTTTATCATTTTTCTTATACCTTTTCTTTTGTGAAAACCATGCTGCAAACCTGACAGAGAGGACAACAGGGAAATGAAAGTGGAACACGTATGCCTGCTCTCTGACGTGTGAACAGGGCACTAACAGGCAAGTGACACACCAATAATTTTAAAAAAGAGGATGTTTTTAAGTCTCTTTATCAAAATATTGAGTACATCTATGGCTGATTCATACTGCTGAACATACTACTCATGTATGGCAGAAACCAATACAACATTGTAAAGCAATTATTCTCCAATTAAAAATAAATAAATTAAAAAAAAAATACTGAGTTCAAAGGCGTTCCTGGTAAGCCCTGCATCCTGCTCCCTTTTATTTACCTTCATATGAAAGCTTTAAAGGGACTTCCCTGGCCGTCCAGTGGTTAAGACTTTGCCTTCCAATGCAGGGGATATGAGTTCGATTCACTGGTTGGGGAACTAAGATCCCACAGGTCTCACAGTCAGAAATCCAAAATATAAAACAAAAGCACTATTGCAACATGTTCAATAAAAAGGCTTTAAAAATGGTCCACATCAAAAAAAAAAAAAAATCTTTAAAAAATAAACATGCTTTAAATGAACTAGAAAGATGTAGATTCTACTGAGATACGCCCCCCGCCCCACCTCCCGCAGAAATGCTTTCTGTGTTTACCACAACACTCAGAGAGGGTCTGAAGGAGCAGTAATTAAACTTGATAACCATTTCCACCCAAAGAAAAGCTCTCTATCAACCTTGGCAAACTGAAACCAATTGGAGGCAAGTCCAATTTGGATTCAGACACTCAAGTACACAGACCTGGGACTGCATCATGACCGATCCATCCAAAAGGAGCCCTGAACAGCCAGAGCTTACGCTCAACGGTAGCCACATTAACGTCAGAGCAGAGGTGTTTGAGAGTAGAGGAATGTCCCCTCTCAAAATAACCTTCGCCAGAAGTTCCGTGTGGCTTCCACACTTCACTGAGATATTTTCTGAGCATTTGCACAAACAAAGCAGCTTGCTAGGAAAGTTTCTGCCTGAGCCCACTCTTGTGTCACAAATAATTTCATGAGCTGTCATCACCACCAGCAGGCAAACATTTCAGTGAACATTTTAAATATCCACAAGGATAACAGACTCCTAAGAAAAAAGAACACGAGATCTTAATTGGGATCAAAGCCCCTCATCTTTGGAGAGGAAGCACACATATCTTAGGGTCCTGTCATGTTTTAACAGCTTTTACAACCGAAAGTGAAATTTTTCAAAATAAATTGTTTAAAAAGTCAGGCAGTCAACCATAAAAGAATTGCAGGCTTTTGTGAATAGTCAAAGAATTAGATTACATGAGGTCAGAAGCCATCTGCTTCTACAGTTTTGAAGAGGGAGACTCAGTGACTATAAATGTCTTCCATCAGTAGGTACTATCTTTTCGACCTAGGAGGATTAAAAATTAAGTAACCTCAATTTGATGGTAATTATCTCCTTAAATTGATATGCATCTTCTGTCCCTGAGAAGATTTAGAATTATTTAAAGAAAGATTTAAGAGAATCAAAACTATATTAACATTTTGGAAGTTAATAAGAAATCAGGACTTGATATTTTTGTTCTTTTTATAGTTGAAAGAATGTGGCTTGGAACACTATTCTTGAAATTACAATTAAAAACAAAACACACTACCTAGGGCCATTTAATTGGGTAAGATCTTACCGGAAACCCGAACAAACTTTTGCCCAAAGCACTATATGCTTGCCCTTTCTAAAGAAGCCCCATGTGTATGTGTGGGTGTACTCATGTAATCCCCATTACGGCTCTTGAGGTGCGTACTCTGATCCCCATTTTACTGGTGAAGAAACAAAGACACAGAGGTTGTCCCTTGCCAGCGCCTGCCTCTCCCATGGTAAAACTAGACTGTCCTACACTGCTTCTCTGTAAGAAACTGATCCAAAAACCTAAGTGAGTTTATGCACAACCCTGAAATATCTAAGGCACCTTATTCATAGGTTATGATTAATTTCATTTATAAGAAGTGCTAAGTACTTTAAAGGTTTGTGTTAAAAGACTCAACAACAGAAATCAAATATTGAATTTATTTTACTTAATAAGCAAGTCAATGTTAAAACTATTAATTATAAACAAGACCAATCACAATTCAAAAATTTCTTAAAATTAACTTAAAATTTATTTAATTTATAGAAGGGATAAGTTTTGTAAGCGGAACTTTTTAAAAAATAGAGCCATGTCTTCTAATTTATAACTTTTAACCAACTGAATGCCAATTTTTTAAGCCAAAGTAAACTTTCTCAATAGCTCAGGACCCCTCTGAAGAAAGTCCTGACATCAACGATTCTGTACATGTGTTTACTGCCCACCTCCTAAAGGCAGTACAGCTAAGACAATGCTACTCAAGAGGCTGTCCATGAAACACAGCGTGAACACATGTGGAGTCATCACCCTGCTTATCCTGTTAAGTATCTAAGGAACAAATAACAAAGTGCCTAGAATGTCCCAGACTGGGGTACATCAATGAACTAAAAGGAAAAAAGATTCATGTCCTTCTGGAGTGGACCAGCAAGGAAAAGACAAGAGAAATGAGAATGGTGGTATTTAAACCAGGTATGAAATATCTATGGGTAAAGGGACTGTGCACAGAAGGCAGTGGCACCCCACTCCAGTCCTCTTGCCTGGAGAATCCCATGGACGGAAGAGCCTGGTAGGCTGCGGTCCTCGGGGTCGCGAAGAGTCGGACAAGACTGAGCAACTTCACTTTCACTTTCCTGCATTGGAGAAGGAAATGGCAACCCGCTGCAGTGTTCTTGCCTGGAGAATCCCAGGGACGGGGGAGCCTGGTGGGCTGCCGCCTCAGGGGTCGCACAGAGTCGGACACGACTGAAGCGACTTAGCAGCAGCAGCAAAGGGACTGTGAGATGGGGAGAGACCCTCAGAGGGGAAGTCCTACGGGGAGGAGGTGTCAAAGGATTTCTGGATTCAGGCCACAACTGGGACCCAGGAAACCGAGGTGAATATATGACCAGAAAGCTAGATCTCGGAGTTTGACGATTAACTGCTCATAAAAAATGCCTTCAAAGGATTACTATTTAACACGTATCTGTCATGAGTAAGGGTGATTTTCATCAAAAAATGGGCACATACAAAACATCTCTGTTTCTTTTGGAATATACAGGTTAAGGATACATTCTGGTTCACTGCTCGTCATGTTGACACTCTGGAATATATATACGCACACACACAAGTGTGTGTGTTCATCTGGGAAAATCTTATATTTCACTAAAAAAATGTATATTAAAGATAAAATACAGGATAAGTAAGGAGCAGCTTACTCAAACTTTTGTGATTCTAAAATCAGGTTTGTTTTTTTTTAATCAGTAAGCATATCCTCAAGAAATAACATAGCGCTGTCCAAGCAGGAACCCAGAGTGGCTGAAGAATTGCCTTAGGGAATATTTAAAATACATTAAAACAACAGGTGCTGATTCAAAGGTACCCAAAAAGTACAGGTTAACCTGGGGCTTCTGTGCAGGCAAGCACAGCAGGCATGGAAAGTGGGGGCACCTCTCTGGAGATGGAGCCCCAGGGCAGGCATCATTTACTCATTTCACTTTAGAAAGAAACGAAAGGGCTCTCACCAGGGTGACAACCAAACTGAAGATTTAAATTCTCACCTACCTTTCCTTTTCTGCTAAAATGTAACCTATATTACACCATGTAATTGCACACTCTAATCCCAGCCCCTCTATTCACAAACCTCTCACCTAGAAAGTTGCATATGAACCAGCACAAATCACACATTGTGCTGACACTCTTCCTCTATTTACCCAGCACATGCATAGCAGAACAAACTATTTATAAATATCCATATGTCGTTAGAAGTTCTCCCTGAATCTGGAGCCACAGTGACAGTCTCCTGATGAAGTGGTACGTGGGGACCTCTCTCATCTACGACCCCCCACCCCTGTATTCCACTGGGGGAAGTCACCATAGCCCCACCAGGTGGAGTTTAGGGGGAGCAATAAAGCAAGGTATCTGTCTTTCTTTTATACAAGACACAGACATGCAATTCAAGTTCCACCAAGCAACCTACTCTTCTGAGACTGTGACTGGAGCTGAGTGACAGCAAGGCAGGAAAATGCTGAAGGACACTATTCTGGGGGTAGCACCCAGATGGAACGGTCAGGAGTTTCTGCTAACCCAAAATCCGAACTGCCCTCAATCCAGATAGGTGTCCACCCAGTCTGTGAGTTACTCTACCAACAAATTATTTTCATGTAGATGTGGCCGATATTCTCCAGTTTCCATTTAAAAAAAAAAAAAACCTTAATGAATACAATACGCTCACATTTATTAGATACATAAACCATTTATTTTCCCTTTCAGTTGCTGGGTTAAGGTTTCAAATTCAGTAATCAAAATTTATCCTAAATATTCTGCAACACCTTACCTCACCCTGCTCAACGTACTTCTCATACTTGTTAACCATTTACCTTTTTAACAATTAATCCTTATATTTATCTAGTAAGAGAGAGAAACAACTTTCAAAAGCAGGCAACATGTACTGACTTCAGGAGTAGGAGAAAGAAAAGGAGCAAATTAATTATTTCATTTGCATTTTCTAAGAAATAGGCCTATCCCTTCTTTAGTTTCAGCGTAACTGTGTTTCTTATTTTCATTATCTTCAGTAATTTTATCAAGTTTAGTTCAGTTCAATGGCTTGTCATGTCAGACTCTTTGCGACCCCATGGACTGTAGCACACCAGGCCTCCCTGTCTACCACCGACTCCCGGAGTTTACTCAAACTCATATCCATTGAGTCAGTGATACCATCCAGCCATCTCATCCTCTGTCATCCCCTTCTCCTCCTGCCTTCAAGCTTTCCCAGCATCAGGGTCTTTTCAAATGAGTCAGCTCTTTGCATCAGGCGGCCCAAGTATTGGAGTTTCAGCTTCAACATCAGTCCTTCCAATGAACATTCAGGACTGATTTCCTTTAGGATGGACTGGTTGGATCTCCTTGCAGGCCAAGGGACTCTCAAGAGTCTTCTCCAACACCACAGTTCAAAAGCATCAAAGGTCAATCCATTTTGGGCTTTAATCAATTCTCCCAGGCCCATGCAGACTTACAAACCAGCTGTGTGGCCTGTTTCCCCATAGATATTATAGGAAAACAATGACTCATTTGTGCAGAGATTTTAAGGAGCAGAAACAACACATGTAAAGGAAGTCCAGCATTGAAAAGGAGCAGGTGCTTTAAAAACAGTGGGCATCCACGGTTATAATGGTGTAGCCATCCACAGTTACAGCTCCCTCTGTCCCTCACAACTGACAATTTGTTCTCAAGCTCACATATCTGAAGTTATTGGTATTTCTCCCGGCAATCTTGTTTCCAGCTTGTGCTTCACCCAGGCTGGCATTTTGCATGATGTACTCTCCATATAGGTTAAATAAGCAATGTGACAATATACATCCTTGATGAACTCCTTTCCCAATTTGGAATCAGTCTGTTGTTCCATGTCTGGTTCTGTTGCTTCTTGATCTGTATACAGGTTTCACAGGAGGCAGGTAAGGCGGTTTGGTATTCCCATCTCTTGAAGAATTTTCCACATTTTATTGTGATCTGAACAGTCAAAGGCTTTAGTGTATTCAGTCAGAAGTAGTTGTCTCCCCTTTTTTGGATCTGCCTAAACTCCAGTCTGCTGTGAGTGTGCTGGGATGCTGGGCCTCTCAACCCTCAAGGCAATGCACTCATTTTCTATCTGTGCACTAACTTGAAAAAGACAGGGAAGCACTGGTCTACATCAATGATTCTCAAATTTTAATGTGTATTTAAAACACCTGGAAATCTTATGAAAACAAAAATGCTGACTGAGTAGATCCGGAGTGGAACCTGAGACTGCATTTCTAACAGGTTGCTGACCTGTGGCTGACACCAAACACTCCAGCAAGCTCTGGGGTACATGTTTCACTCAAAGACCCTTCCTTTCCTTACGAAACAGAAAAAGATAGAGTTAACTCGTCCCCAAATTTTCTGCCACTTCCCATTCTTTTGGTTAGAATAACTTTAGAAGTTTCTCTTGTTTCTTCCACCCTCATAAAGTCATAACTTTTTATGTGCTAAAATTCTTTCCTATACATATGCAGGATTTGAATAACTTCCTAATAAACACTAAAAGGCAATCATTTCTTTAGGCTTAGGAAAAGGCAAAGTAAAATTTCAATAGAAACAGAAAAAAAAAATTAATGCAATCCACAATGAAAAGTATACTAAAACGTGATTGAAAATAAATATATTTTCACAGGTGTTGGAAGGACACACAACTAAGGAGAGCTGAAGTGGTCACAGACTCCGGTCACTCAAACCTGAGTCCTCCTGGCAACAATGCTCTTCCTGCCTGTCATGTACTGAACCGCATCTTACCAAAATTTATACATCTGAGTCCTAACCTCAGTGCTTCAAAATGTGACTGACCTTCCTGAAAAAAGTGACCACTGCAGATGTGATCACTTTTAATTAGAATGAGTGGGGCCTTAATTCAATGATTTGTGTCTTTATAAAAAGGATAAATTTGGTGAGACCCAAAACCAGGCACACAAAGAGATGCCATGTGAAGACTGAAGCTATGCTCAGACAAGTCGAGGAACTCTCAGAAGCTAGGAGAGGCGTGGAACAGATAGATCCTTTTCCAGTACCTTCAACGGGAGCACCAAACCTACCAGCGCCTTGACTTCGAACTTGCAGCCTACAAAACTGTGAGCCAATACATTTCTATCGTTTGGCTGTTTAAGCTACTCAGCTTGTGGTGCTTTGTTATGACAGCCCTTGCAAGCTCACACGCTGCCTGTGTTTCTTTCTTGTCAAAAAATATCCAAAGACGATACACAGACAGGCAATCTTATCACAGTCTGGTGTGCCATGTGAAGGTTTTAGACTCTGTCCTATTAGCAAAAGTGATCCACTGAAAAGCTTTAAGCAGATTAATATTAGGTTTATTACATGCAAATTATCTTGTCACACAAGTTAAATCATTATCAACCCTACAGGTGCCTTTATGCCAGGATTCATGTTTCTTGTAACACAAAAAAATTCTTGCAATCATCAGAAAAACTCACACTCCCTCCCAAATAAGAATGCCTCAAGAAGACACTTTCATTTTCATGTCAATTTCACCTAAAAATTCTTCTACAGATAGAAGACATGGATAAAAAGTTGCAGATCAATGAGCTTTTATTTTCTCCAAAAATGTATGTCCTGGAACACCAAATGCCAGAGTTTTCTTTAGGTTTACTTTGAGAAAGAATGTTTGTCTGAGTGACTGCAGAAGATAAGCTTTCAATTATTCAGAAAAGCAAGACTTTAAAACCAAATTCAGCCTCTTAACTGGTCAGAGACCAATCACTCAGTGAAGAATCAGGAGCTAAATGGTAGGACGTATCATTTGTTAAAAAGTTGGTAACTCCCTTCCCCTCTTTAAACAGAAATCTGAACCAAAGGGAAACTATACATTTTTTAAAGTTCCATGCTTTAACTTTTTTTTCTAAGTAAGTACAAAACTATAACTATGTGTCATTGTGTCATGATGGCTACACTAACTAACCTCACTGTGGCATAATCATTTTGCAACATATATATATATATATATATATATATATAAAATCACTAATTTTGTGCACTCGCTCGTGGTGGTGTGTGTGTGTGTGTGTTGCATCCCTTGTGGCTCAGCTGGTAAAGAATCCACCTGCAATGTGGGAGACCTGAGTTCAATCCCTGGGTTGGGAAGATCCCCTGGAGAAGGGAAAGGCCACCCACTCCAGTATTCTGGCCTGGAGAATTTTGTGTGTGTCATGTGAGCTTACTCTATTTACCTAGCAACTTTCAAATACACATAGCAGTATTTTTAACTCCCATCACATGCTGTACATTACATCCCCAGAACTTATTCATCTTATAGCTGGAAATTTGTACCCTTTGACTGCCTTCACTCACCTCCCTGACTCCTTATCCCCCACCTCCCCACCTGTGACAACCACTGATCTGTTCTCTGTTTCTGAGTTTGGTTTTTTTAGATCCCACAAGTGGAAGAGATCATGTGGTACTTCTCTTTGACTTTTTCACTTAACATAATGACCTCAGGTTCATCCATGTTGTGACAAATGGCAGTTCCCCTCCTGACTGAATTAAGTTCCCTGTGTAACTACACATTTTCTTAATGTCATGTATTGGTTATATCTCAATAAAGTGAGGGAAAAGAAGGAAGAAAAAAGCAGAAAGAAATTTATATGCCACCCACAGCAAACTTTAGAAACCAATACTCTATGCTGAAAATGCCCATAAGAGAAATCTGACTGCACACAGCTGTGTAAAAAATCAATTTGTCACTGTGACAGTCATCTCAGAAATAGAGTAACGGCTGATGGACAACAAAGAAGTTAGATTAGACACAGATGCAAAGTATACACAGAGCTCCACAAGGTTTTGATTTTTGTTTTTATAACAAGCTTGTTAAATCATTCACTGGGAAATAAATTATTCGAACTGGACTTCCAGAAGCATTATTCTGTGACATCATCAATCAGTCAATATATTTTTGAATAAAAATTTCAGAAACTTATTTATTCATCAAGTATTGGACTTCCCTGGTGGTCCAGTGGTTTGGACTCCGTGGTTTCACTGCAGGGACCCTGGATTCAGTCCATGGTTGGAAAACTAGGATCCCACAGCCATGCAGTGAGGCCAAAACAAACAACAAAAAACCAGTATTATGGAATCCATGCTATGTGTACACTATTCTTGCAGATCTCAGGAATTCAATAAGTAGAAACAAAGTAGACACCTTCATGGAGGAGACAGACATCCTAAAATAGTAACAGAAATAAACAGAAAATTATTACTGTTACAAGTGCAAGAAGGAAAGCTACATGACTTCAAGACTGTACCTATTAAGGAAATCTGGATAATTGGGGTGTGGGAGGAAGGTGATGGCACTGGAATGGAGTACTAAAGAGAGGACAGTAGCTCAGCATGTCTGTCTGTTGGGTTGGAGTGGGGGTAGGGGGGTGGGGGGTCACAAACCTGAGGCATCAGCAGGTACAAAGACCCTAAGGTAGGAGGTAACGTGGACAGTGTAACTACAAGTCCATCATGCTGTGCTTCTAAGACCAATAAAAAGCTGCAGAAATGAGGAGCAGGATCAGAAAGAACTGGTTGTAACCAGGCATGAGATTAAACCTTAGCTACGAAAATCCTAAATACCCATTTCCTCAATAAAACCTCAGTCTTCTCAGACCAAACAGTATGAACATAGGCTTATCCCCCAAGGACAAGCACATATATTACATAACAGTCTATTTTTATCCTCATGTTATTGCTCGCCACTAGGCTCAATCTTAATGACATTTTGGGAGGTATTTGTAATTTAGACTTAATCTGAGTATTGAAACCAATTCAGGAAAGGAAAAAATTTATCTGTGATTTCAAATGAGCATAAAAGATCTGAAAAGACACTGTGCTCAATTGTGTCTGACTATTTTCAACCCCATGGACTGGAGCTTTCCAGGGTCCTTTGTACATGAAATTCTCCAGGCAAAAAGAATACTGTAGTGGGTTGCCATTTCATCCTCCAGAAGACTTTTCTGACCCAGGAATCGAACCCATGTCTCCTGCAACTTCTGCACTGCAGGCATATTCTTTATCACTGAGCCACCAGGGAAGCCCATAAAAGGTCTACTACTCAAAAACTAATAATACATTGAAGAATCCCTTATGATGCCCCATAAAGTCCCTACTGAAACCCTTAAGATACAATTAACCAAAGAGAATCTCTGCAGTTGGGTGCATGTAAGGGTTTTCATCACCAACTGAAGATTTTACTGTAGTACTTTGCACCAAGAAAGACAAAGATCAGAAAGAAAAAAGACAAAAGGAGAAGAAAAACCTAAAGAAGAGGCAATATTTTAACATCTTCCACTGAGAAGTCATTCACCTTCAAATGCATAATAACCCCAAAAGAAACAAAACTACTGAGAAGGTCAAAGACTGTCTCCTTACCAAAGAGGCAAACATCTATGGACCTGGCAGTATGCAAACCACAGGCCGCACCTGTCACCCGGCCAAGCACAGGGGCGTCTCCCACAAGTGGTTCTGCTGGAGCACCACAGAAAATTTTCAAGCCATTTTTGTTGTTTTCAGTCCTTTATAACAGCTTCCAGAGAGCCTGTATACCTTTTTCACATTTCACAAAGGTCCTCAGATTTACTGAAACAATGTCTGCCTCCCTTAAGTACACAGTTCCTCCCCAAAACAAGAACCTACTGTTTTGAAAATAAGCCATTACCAACCTCCCTCCACACAGTCTTCTAAACATCAAGAAGAAAAGATTTCCCACCATCCTGTAGAATATGCAATATGAATGTGCAACAGTTCTCAAACTTGTTTTCTCAAAAATGATTTTTCTTAAGGAGATATTCAGCAGAAACAGGATGCCACAGCCCCACAAATAGGGGAAATGGCAGGTTTTGTTTTGTTTTGTTTTTTAATGTTAAAGAAGTTTCCTTAACTGCAGGGCTTCTCCAAGTTATTAACTATGACAGTCTCACATGAGAGACAGTACATGCAGCACTTCCCATATATTTCGGACTACAAGTATTTTGGAGAAGCATTTTGAAAAAAAAAAAAAGAGTAACTCTCCGCTGAGAAAGGCTGGCCCTCAGTTCTGCACAAGACAGCCAGCCTTCTGACACAATGACAAATCAGATCATCCCTTATTTTTAAGGTATCATCTGTAACCTGTATCGAAAAAAGTTAATGCATTCTGTCTCTTTCTTGTGATCTAGAAGTACACAGGTCTGTAGCAATCAACGTGCGGTTTGTCTATACTGACATATGTTCCTTGGTGGCTAGGACATTCTGACTGTCCAACATGTTAAGGGTGAATCAAAGACTCTGTCAGTTCGGTAACCTACACACTACCAAATCTCCACAACAGAGCTCTAATTTCCCCCAGAAATTAGATAAGTTTATCTAATTTCCCCCAGAAATTTTGATAAGTTTATATCACATAAATATCTTCTCAGTCATCAGCCAAAAAGTATAGTGAATACAAGCTAATCTATGTAAGTTTGAAAACATTATTTTTCAAAATTCAAAACTAATTTCTATATGGGGGAAAAAAATCGAGTACTTTATGTGAAGTTCAGCACAGCTACAGTACAGCTCAGCAAAATAACGGTACCAGGTTAATAACATAATCTCTTTAATCTCCAGCTCCTAGAAAAACATCAAACTGGGAGGCTTCCAACCTACTAACTACATCTCATGCAACTCATGTCATTCCTCAACACTGTAAGCAATTCAAAGAACTGATTTCAGCTAGTTTTTTTTTTTAAACTGACTTCTGTAAGGAAAGTACCCGAATATACACAATGTATCAAATGAAAAAGGAAGGTATTGCTGGTGTTCAACAGGTTCTGAACCACCTGCTTCCCTACATCTTATCTGCAAGCTGGGTCTGGTCTCTCTCTAATTGCTACAAATAACCTCAATATACCGAGTGGACGCAGTATCTTTCCTGGAAAACAAAGCAGGTTAGTTGGCTTCATCTATTATCATTGATTAGAGGCCCTGAAGCTTAATTCTAGGGAAAAGGAGGTCGTCAGGAGGAATAAACCCTGGTCTGAAGCCCACTAAAAACCCCTGTCTAGCTTCTGGTCACTCCTGTAGCCAATGTAAAATGACCCGTAACCCTGAACTTGAAGGCTTACTTGTCCCACCGTGTACTCCACTCTGCAGGGCCTCACCACAGTCTAATCTGTGCTGAAGACAAAAGGAAAAGGAGGACGTGAAAAGAGGCAAAGTTCTGGGCAGACAGTGAAGTGTGAGAATGAGCAGCAGAAGACACGGACAGAAGGAGAGCCTCACGGGCAGGCCCAGAGGTGGGCACAGGGAAGGGCCAGCACACCAGCTGACTGAAGCCTGGAGCTATTGAATACCTGGAGTTTTCCTGCCCCAAACCACTACCCATTCTTCTGGGTTTCATGTCCACCTGCATCCACAGGCTGACACCAGGTTTCTCAACCACAGACACTGTAAAGACCCAAAGGCACCTCACCTCCTGGTCTATAGACGACATCGTCCTCCGTGATGTATGATGTTATCTCGCCGGTATCTGTCCTTTCGTAACGAGATTTTTTTTTCGGGGGCTTCTTTTTGTTCTTCTTCGTGGACTCCTCCGTGGTGGCACTGTTGTTGTCATTGTCCTCGTCTTCACTGTGATCACTCTCGGCGTAATTTTTGGCTCCTCCTTCCAAGGTACAGCTCCTGCGGGGCCTCGAGTTCTCACTCTCACGCACTTTGTCTCGCTTCTCTCTCTCCCGGTCCCGATCTCGGTCCCGGTCCTTCTCTTTGTCTTTGTCTTTGTCTTTGTCAGCTGTCATGATTCGCCACGTGCCTTCTTCTGTCCTCTCACGGCTGGGCCTCCGTGAAAGGTAGACAGTAAGCCTGGGCTTCAGTCTTCTGAATTTCTCACTCAATTCCAGGGAAAATCCAACCACTCCAACAACCCCAACGTTTCAAAAATGCTAGGAGAAAAAAAGAGAGTAGAATTGGTTTTCCTGTAACATTTTCCCATATTTCCTTTCCTAAAATAATATTTTGTTCAATGATTCTCTTCCTTACTCATGCTTTAGCACTGAAAACTTCTTACTTGCCACAGGAAAAAAGTTAGGACAATGACACAAAATTTAAACATAAACAGTTACTGGCCTCAGCTAGCGAATTGTTTGGGACTTTCTATCACACTAATAATGAACAATATCTGAATGCATAAGGGCAAATGATGCTTTCTGTATACAAACTGTTTTTTCCTTTTAAAATGAAAAAGTAAAGTGTATCCCAGTAAACAACATATAAGGGGCACAATCACTGTGGTGCCGGAGAAGACTCTTGAGAGTTCCTTGGACTTCAAGGAGATCAAACCAGTCAATCCCAAAGGAAATCAACTCTGATTATTCAGGAAGAACTGATGCTGAAGCTCCAATACTTTGGCTACCTGATGGGAAGAACCAGCTCACTGGAAAAGACTGAAGATCGAAGGCAAAAGAAGGCGGCATGGGCAAAGGATGAGATGGTTAGACACCATCACCGACTCAAAGGACATGAACTTGAATAAACTTTGGGAGATAGTGAAGGATGGGGAAGCCTGGTGTGCTGCAGTCCATGGGGTCACAAAGAGTCAGACACAACCTAGCAACTGAACAACAAAAAAAAATAAAAAAGGAGTTTTATGAACCACAATATTAATTTAAAAGGGAAAGAACCTATAGTAAAAATTATTTCCACCTGAAAAAAAAAAGTATGTAATCTGGAGAGCCTTGGAAAATGTCTTAGGATGTCTCACAGTGCACTGTCTTCTGAAGACTCTTTCTGGTCACTTTTCTAAATTTCCAAAGCTTCTCTCAAGAATAAACATAAGAGTTGACTCAAAAATAACAACCTCAAAGCAAGATTCCTGTGCCTTCGATTACAATTTTTTACATGTTCTAAGTCTACTATTCTAGTTATTTTCCAAGAAAACTGGTTTCTCAAAGATATATTATCTCTGTCTTCACAAAACAAACAGGTTCCCAAAACAACCTTTCATCTTTAGAGATTATTAGGTGGTTTATACATTCTTCCAAATATCCACTATTAATAGTCTCCCTGCTGCTAAGTCTGCTGCTAAGTCGCTTCAGTCGTGTCGACTCTGTGCGACCTCACAGATGGCAGCCCACCAGGCGCCCCTGTCCCTGGGATTCTCCAGGCAAGAACACCGGAGTGCGTTGCCATTTCCTTCTCCAATGCATGAAAGTGAAAAGTGAAAGTGAAGTTGCTCAGTCGTATCCGACTATTCGCGACCCCATGGACTGCAGCCTACCAGGCTCCTCCGTCCATGGGATTTTCCAGGCAAGAGTACTGGAGTGGGGTGCCATTGCCTTCTCCGATAGTCTCCCTAAACGTCTAAAACTAAAGCCCAAAAGGAAAGTCTGAACAGTAATATAATGAGAAGAGTGAACCCCAAACTCCAATCTTATTAAAAAATTAAAAATTTTTAATTTTACTTAAAAGTCAGTCTTGGAACAGTCATAATAACCAGTAATTTTTCTTTTGCACTCTTTTATCATCTTCCCCAGTATCTCATCTCACTTGTTCAAGTTTGTACCAAACACTGTCTATTTGCCAGGTGTTCAGAAGTAAAGATACCACAAGGGAAGAGCCCATGGTCCCAATCCTTGATGCTCTCATGCAGAAAGAGGAGATAACTGGTCAACAGGAGAACCACCTGTTTCTTGTGCTACTCAGGCCAGATAGGAACAATACATGCAAACAAACAAAAGACTGGTCCTCTTTACTCGGACAACAACCACCAAGTCAGTTTGTAATTACATGCCTCAAACACAGAGAAAATTCTCTTTGGTCACGCCAAAGCCGTAAACATTATCATGTACTCTCTCCAAACCTCTTAGGTCAAACTTGATACCAGTAGAGACATTCCCACTAGCACTTCAAATATCCTTAGGCATTCAGGGAAAAAAAAAAAGTTAACAACAAGCTTTGGGAGAGAGACCTATGAAGGAGCAATAATGCCAACAGTCTATAAGCAAAGTCAGAAGTGTGACAGTATGAAGCACAAACCTAAATTGCTTCCTTCTATAGAGGAAATGCACTCTCAGATAGGATTTCAATTTTCTAAACATATTTCCAGAAAATGAAAAATTATTCTACTGCCTGCAAAAGTTCTGCTTCAATGAATCATCTGCTAAGCAGACAGTAATAAACCCCCAAGTCCCTGGAGGCCACTAGTGTTAGCAATTGAAAATACACAAAGAGACATATTACTTTCTCCATTGGGCCTAAGTTTAGAGCCCGAACAAGCCAATCATGCAAGAAAGAAAACCATCAGCTAACGTGGTTGTTAAAACATTCCTCTTTGACATTGAAAACATACCAAGGTCTCCTGGGAGTCTAAAAAGAACAAGGAGCTTAGGCCAAAAGACTCTCAGATTCAGTTCAGGACAGACATACTTCAGAGAAGTTCAAGAAAACATAATTTCCCCAGGGTTAACAAGATAACTGCTCCAGAAAACAGTGCAAAAATATTATTTCAGCACTTAAACAGAAAAAAAGTAGTAAGTCCAAATTGTACATTCAACATTACTCCCTACAAAATCATATAGTGTACTTCTACTTACAAAAAACTTTGAGTTGTTTCTACCGAGAGTTAGCAAGAAAAAATCAATGATCAGTAGATAAACCATCCATAAAATGAAACCCTCTGTGTGTGTGTGTCCAACTTTCAGATAACTAAGAATACTGATAATCCAAAGCTAAAGTCAATTCAACTTCTGTTCACATTTGTCCCTGAAATATAGCACAGTGGGGATTTTTTTTTCCCTCTGCATTTACCACAATAATCATCATTTTTCTGAGCTTCATTATAAAACGACCAACATACAATGCAACATTTGAGGTAAGGGATCCAGTGGCGCTGAGAAAGGTAGCTGTCACCTCAGGACACTGGAAATGTTCTCCTCGGTAGGTAACACTATAGTGTCTTTGTATAACAGCAAGGGGTTCACAAAGCAGGCCCCTGCCATGCTCTCACTGGATTCTGTCTACTACTCAGTGATGTGAACCAAACAAGAGTCATCACCCCACTTTTCAGGCTACAGAAGGGGAACTAAGAAGAGAGCATCTGTAGTGGAGTCTGAAGCCCCCCTCGCCAAGGTGAACCCACCTGACCTGATGGCAAGCTACTGCTCAGGTTACAATCTGTATCTTCACAGGGGCCAACTTTTCCTACATATATCCTTGCTGATAATTAGCACAGACACATTTAGGAAACACACTCATTTTAATCTCTCCCACCCAGACAGAAGGTACTCTTCCCTAGTAAGAAAGAAGAAAATTTTGAAAATATCAAGTCGATCCACTACTCAACCCAATTCAACAGGAAATACAGGAAAAGACAGTTTAAAATTAACAAAAGGAGAACTCTAATCTAAAAAACATTTCAGATTCAAAACAATCTTCTTCACTGAACAAATGTCAACTGAATACCCACGATGCTAGTGTGCTGAATGCCCAGTGCGCTAGTTACATGCCCACGTGTGGGGAAAACAGCAGAGAACCCCATACAAACATCCCTGGCCTGCGGACCTGATGTTCCAGGAAGTGGAGAAAGGTATAAACATATATACAAATATACAGATATATCTATTACACTAAAAGAGCTTATGTAGGGAGTCCAATGGGAACAAGGGAGTATAAGAGGACTGTAATTTTAAACAGTGGTCAGGGAGGCAGCTTTGTCCCAAGAGTATAGAAGAGACACGGAGACCACTGCAGCAGAGAGGAAGCAACTGCAAATGTCCAGAGGCTGGAGTGATTCAGGTACATTCAAAACTTAGGAAGCCAGAGGGTTTGGAGTGACATGAGAAAGAGGACTGATTTTTAATAAAAATAAATGTATAGTCCTCTCACTAGTTTCCAGATTCATCAGACTGCACTGGATTTTATCTTAACTGATAAAATTTGGTAGGCTGGCTTAGTTCCACTGTAATCTAATCAGTGTTAAAGGCATTCATTCGACAGTCAATGATACAGAACTATTCTGCATTGTTTCAGGTTACTTATATAAACCTCTACACAAACATCATTTGCCTCTTCAAAATAAAGCCACCAACCACATACAAACACCTTACACTACTTACCAGAAGCAATCTGGATAAAGTACTCAAATTTCAATCATGCTCAGGGCCCAAATCTCATTTAAGGAAACCGTTTCTTGTCACTATTTCAGTGGTCCCAGGAGGTTTGGCCCCTTGGTAGAATTGCAAGCATAGTGGACTGAGAAGCAAAGGTTCATGCTTTGGCACTGCCAGGGCTAGTGCCTTGGGGAAATCACTCTCTCTGAGTCAGTTTCCCTGCTGTAGGGCTGGGATAATAACTGGGCTTCCCACAATGGTAAAGAATCTGCCTGCAGTGCAGGAGACCTGAGTCAGGAAGATCCCCTGGAGAAGGAAATGGCAACCCCCTCCAGTATTCTTGCCTGGGAAATCCCATGGACAGAGGAGCCTGGCGGACTACAGTCCATGGGATCACAAGAGAGTCAGAGATGACTTAGCGACTAAAAAAAACAACAAGGAATAATAACTAGCTATTCACAGAGCTGTTGTGAAAATTAAGTATATGCACACACAGCAAATACACTTCAGAGATTGCAAAATGCTTTATAAATGTAAATTATCAATAATACATACCTAGGTCAGTCATGACTTATTCTCGACTACAGCAGATAATACCCAATCATGTATCATACTATGCAACATATAAACATAGCCAAACATCACCCTTACCCTCAAGAATTTATTTCCTACAAGGGAGGAGGGGGGATTCTGTTACATGATTAATAAATAAATCACATAAAACTGAGCACAAGTGAAGTAAAAAATTCTAAAATATCTATCTCTTCTTGGATCATGTGAAACCCATTTAGCACTGAAAACTTGCTCATCCCACCTGGGTGCCCGATCCCTAGGTTCTACTCATTTCAGCGGTTCAAGCCAGATTCAGGAAGACACTTGACCCTCACACCAAATGCAGTTAGTGAATTCAATTAATTCTTCCTCATTCAGCCACAGCAAGAAATGCTAACATTTGTCAAATACCCAACCAACCATGCGCTAGGCGTTTTTTCAGCTCTCGGGGTCTACCAATCGCCTCCTGAATAACTCTGTAATTCATCCACTGCTCCAACTGACGCAGAAAGTGCCTATTTCAAGCCATCACCATCTTTCACACAGATTACTACAACTGCCTTCTAACTGGTCTCTGTGACTACAAAATTTTGTTTTTGCCTTCCTTCCAATTCATCCTCCAATGCAGCCAGCCAAGCATCTGACCTTCCACTAGTTCTTTTTAAAAAATAGTTTTATTGAGCTATAATTCACACACCTTACAATTCACCACATAATGAACAGCTAAGTGCCCACCATTCCTTTTCAAAGAGCACAGAGGCCTTCCTTTCCTGACGCCCCTTCTCCTCTCCAGCCCACCTCACCCTTCTCGAATGCTCCAGCTGACCCTTCCCCTCTGTTGGCCCAATCTCTGCTCAACTCTTAGAGCCTCTGGCATTCCTGCTGCCCAACTCCAGGAAGCTCCCAGACCCACCCAAAGTCCACCCCTCACTGTTTCCCATCCTGCCTGTAAAATGGCGCTCACTGACCCACCATTGGCACCTGCTGTTAACCTGCATCCCTCTCCACTGACTGACAAGGACCGTGACTACACCATAATAGTCACTGGAACAACTCCTGTTGACGCAGCCTCCTTTCTACATCAAATCCACTAGAGCTTTTGTCCCTCTCATCACGTGACCACCAGGCATCCTCTGACAGGGTTAATCACCCCACCTCCTTCTGCAAAGGCTCTTTTCTTTGGGCATTCCCGGCACAGTCATCTCCTAGAGTCTATTTCACTGTTCCTCCACCTCTAGGACTGGACCTACGATTCATGGAGCAGTTTCTCTAGGCACTGCGCAGAGTCCTATTTTCTCATCCTCTACTTTATCCCAGTCCATCTCATTGTGTCCATCAGCCCTCAGGTA
This sequence comes from Bos taurus, assembly GCF_002263795.3. Taxonomy (NCBI): domain Eukaryota; kingdom Metazoa; phylum Chordata; class Mammalia; order Artiodactyla; family Bovidae; genus Bos; species Bos taurus. The sequence continues at coordinate 44,765,668 of NC_037343.1, read as the reverse complement.
CCACATCCACACAGGCAATCCACAAATGAACATGCCTACCAAACTTCTCCTGCAGAGGCAGATGTCTGAAAACTGCCCACCTGAAGTCTCCTGTGGGATGTCTCAAAGGTCCCTCAACATATCAAAACCAAGGCAGGCTCTGGCCCCACATGGCCTGTCTTATGACTGGTGCCCCTGACCATCCTGTTAGGCAAGCTGGACACCAAAGCCTTACCTCCATCATCAACAAAGCATGACACTGTCACCTTATAAATTTCTCTCAAATGCATCTACTTGGGAGCAACCCCAACACCTCAACCTTAGTCAAAAAGCTACTAGTGTACCCTTCCTGTGCCACTTCAAACTGGCTCCTCTTGAAATCCACTCCTCTGAACCCTCACAATTCTCTTTTTACACTGAAGCCAGGTCTCTGCTTTCAAAAGGCTAATGTGACTAGTCAATCCTCACCTTAAAATACTCAGTGACTTGTCACTTCCAGTAACTAAAACCCAAATCTGGGACTGTTAACTAGAAACTCAAAACCCAATGCAGGGGACATGGGTTCAATCCCTGGTCTGGGAACTAAGATCCCACACGCTGCACGGCAACTAGCCCATGCTCTGCAACAAGATGAGAAGTCCACACACTGCAACAAAGAGCAGCCCCTGCTCACCACAACCAGAGAAAAGCCCAGCAGCAGCAACAACAGAAAACAAACCCTCGCCAGGATCCTTTCTTTCTGCCCTTATCTTTCTATCCGGCCTCACCCCCACCCACTTCCTACACTCCGTGCTGACCCGCTGCCTCTCCCATGGTTCTTTGAACACACCCACCAACCTGGACTGAGACAGCTCCAGTTCTTCCTTCTGTCTGTGGTGCTCTTCTCTCCTGGTCTAGTATCTCCAACTCTTCCTTCAGGTCCCAGTGCAATAGCAACTTCCCCAGGATGTTCTTTCTTGCCCAAGAGGACTAGGTTAAATCCCCTTGCAGCACTTTCTACCACTGTAACTTCACATCTGTTTGTGTGATTTGGCTAACATCTGTCTCTATCTCTAAGCTAGAAGTTCCATGAGGGGCTGACCCTGACTATTTTTGCCCTGTGTTGTACTCTCAGATCCTAACTCACCACCTGGCACTTACAGGCAAGTAATAAATTACTTTTCTCTGCCCTCTCTCTGACACATAAGCTGGGGCAATTAAGAGGGCATTATGATGAGACCTTTATTTGGGAAACAAAGTATTCCATGAGTAATTAACTGAGGGGCTGCTTGAGCTGGCTTATAAACCATGAACAGAATGAGAAGGAGCCAAAAGGAGGAGGAAACATCAGAGGTCTGGCAAAAAGAGTGACTGAATCCTTGTCCTTGATGGCAGATACAGGGTAACGCTAGTAGGAGCAAGCTTATGTAGAGAGGGAGAGGGAAGCAGATAATAGAGCTCCCAAAATAATAAAGCACTAACACTCACTGAGCACTTAACATGCACTGAGCATTTTACACATGTTAATTCACTTAATCTTCACTATAATGAGAATGAGAATATAATTTATATCCAAACTGGGACATATCTGAAAGCAAAAAGATTAATAATTGTGCAGGAAAAACATAAAAGCAGGTCACATGACCACCCTAGCTGTAGCTCTATTCAGTAGATGCTGTGGCTGTGTGCATTTTCCCTGTGCAAAAACAAGCACTGAGAAGCTGAGCAAGGAGACCCAAATCACCCAGCTCTGTGTTAGACCCAGAGTGTTGACTTAAGAGCCCATCCTCTTAACCACAAGGCTACATTGCCTTCAATTACACGGCCTTAAAAGCCAAGTAAGCCAATACAGTTGCTAAGCACACATTGTTACTGCAGACTCTTAAGATGAAAATAACATTTTGGGGAACAGGAGATACTTTACATCAAGAGCTGTTGTGCCATTCCAACAAGTTTGCTTTCAAATCCACTACCTCCAAAAGCCTAAATTAGGAACCAGGATCCTCAAGAACTTCTGCCTTTGCCATTTCTACATGTACGATGCCTCAATAAATGCTTTTACTCTCTCCTTTAGGAACAAAACGGGTCGGTCCAAGTATACAAGACCGGAGTGATCTACCCACTCAGTGGGGCCGCAGGCAGCAGAACACACAGAAAGAAGGAGGCATCTAGGTGAATGCTTTCAAAGGAAAATCAATGTTTTTTTCCTGTTCCTTTTATACCAACAGCCTGGGAATGAAAATGGACTGACTTTTGCTCTGGAAAGGAAAGGTCACTCTAATACTTGACTCCCTGGATAAGAACTCATCAACAGCAAGCTGCTGCAGAAAACACTTCAAAATAGGCTGGGGAATCACTGACAGAGATGCATGGGAAACAGGAGGTCAGCAGATCTGGAAGCCCACGCAGAGGTCAGAGGGTTTTACCTGAGACAGATGTGGTCCTGAGAGCAGTTCTCCCACATGAAAATAAACCAGTGTGAAGTTCTCCCACCCGAACAAATTCAACCATTTACAAGCAAACGGCTGTATGTGCACCTCCAAAGATTCTCTATGTTTGGGGGTAGTAAATATTTAAACTCTATCTGTTTAAATATTCAGTGAGTTGAAATACTCATTCCTGGAACACATCTTATTAAGAGAACCTAAATCACCGAGAGGGGACGCATTAGTCAAATCCAGAGAGCAGCATTTGTGGTATCAAAACAGAAGGAGGCCCAGAATGAACACGCCTTAATCACAAGTGGGTGTAATGCTTAGAGCAGCTCTTCTTCAACTCTCTGAGAAGACTATGGGGAAAAAACAGAACTAAGATTGGTGAACTCTGACAAGTATCCAAAAAGACACAATAACAACAAAACATACAACCTGCAAAGGTAGGGAAAGTACCCAGAAGAGCAAAACTCCAGGTTATGATCAACAACCCAATTAAATAACAAACAACACATAATCTTTTTATTTGAAGCAACAATAAGCAATTCCCAAAGATGAGATACCCAAGTGGCTTCCCCCACATACCTCTCTTAAAAAATTAAAAACCCTCCCTTTCTTTAAAGAACACACAAATTGATCCACACAAGCAATTGATTTCTATACTGTTAAAAAGTGAAGCTTTTCCCAATTACATACGACATGCTTTGCCTTACATGTTGCCTACAGTTGTGTCTCTTCTATTAAGTAATTAAGGAATACTCACTGCTTACTCTAAACCATGGCCTCTCAACGGTGACACAATTAACATTTTCAGCCAGATTATTGGGGGAAGGGAGGGCAGGGGGTTGCCTGTCCTGTGCATTATCCCTGGTCTCCACTTACACAGACTCTAGCAGCACAACCCACTGCTCCAATTAGGACAACAAAGAATATCTCCAAATACTGCCACATACCCTCTGGGATGGGTGAGGGGGGTGGGGGTGGGGGCGCAAAGTTGTTCACAGTTGAGAACTGCTGCTTTAAATGAATAAAACTGTTGGTCCATCACAGAGATTTCAAAGAGTTAAGCAGCTGTGTTGCTTTATGCAGAATTATGCTTGACCAATATGGAATTCATAAGCAAACATTGTTATGAAAACCATATAATATGGCATGTTCTTCATTCTCTGAAATAAACTGGACTAACTCAAAACACTTCCTGACATAGAAATTACACAGATGTGTGAAGCTGAATTAGGAAAACAGAAGTAAATATTCTGAAAATCTTGATGCTTCCTGGCAAGCCCTGAAGGTTATAAAGAGTACTATTACTCAAGTGGTGACCTGCTCTGGCCTGGGGCCAAATGGATGCTTCTGAGAGCACACAACTAACTGAGAAAAACTGGTGCCCTCAATGCCAAGAACCAAATGCCTATGAAGCCAAGCCCCTAATGGGAAAGATGAAAGAATTCCTGAACTCACTCTCTCAAGGACTTCCCTGGTGGCGCTAGTGGTAAAGAGGCCCGCCTGTCAATGCAGGAGACAATCCCTGGGTCAGGAAAATTCCCTGGTGAAGGAAATGGCTTCCCACTCCAGTATTCTTGCCTGGAGAATCCCGTGGACAGAGGAGCCTGGCAGGCTAGAGTCCACGGTATCCTATAGTTGGATGGACACGACTGAAGTGGCTTAGCACACACTCTCTCAAAGCATGGTCACATACAGAAAACCAAATGGATAAAAGAGAAACATAAAAGTCAAGAAGGTGGATAAGTAAAATATGGTATATCCATAAAACAGAACATTATCCAGCAAGAACAAGAAATGAAATACTGATCTATGTTACAACATGGGTAAGCCTGGGAAGCATTATGTGATGTGAAAAGTGCCAGTCACAGAAGACCACACACTGTATGATCCCACATAATGGAATGTCCGGAGAAGACAAATCCATGGGGACAGAAAGCAGACCTGGAGGTGCGGGTGGGCGTTGCTATGGTTATGAGTTTCATTTGGGGATGATATAAGGGTTCCAGAATTGATTATGGTGATGCCTGCATGTATCTGCGAAAATATGAAAAGCCATTAAATTGTATACTTTAAATGGGTAAACTATGTGAATTATATTTCATTACAGCTGTTAAAACACAAACACACACAAACAGTAACATTACAAACTTATTTAAAAAAAAAAAACAAAACAGCTCAGGCCTTGCTATAGCTTAAAAAAAAAATGCACCTAGCTATAAAATTCACATGGGTTGGCTCCACCTCTGCAATTGAGAAAAACATCCTCTTAATGCTGTAACAGCAGAGGAGTTAATTAAACACAAAGGAGAAGTTTTATTTCATGTAACACTGAGAATGAGAGAACCTTCCTTGGACCATAGTAATCTTTAATATGCAGGAATGCTTGGTCAGGCTTACTACCTCTGAACAACATGTTCCAAAGCAGGTAAGTTGGACAGGGTTTCTTTCAGTTTGCAGAGCCCCCAGATTCAGTTAATTTGCAACCATGGCACATAAACTCTCAGAGGCTGATGAAAGGAAATGACAGGGTGGATTTTATACTTAATACAATCACACTTCACACATATATGAAAAGCCAAAAGCATTCATAATACACTTCTAATCCATGGGTACAAATTATATCAGGGGAAAAATAAAACTATAAAACCCACCAGAGCAGTCCTTCTAAAAACACTTAAAATCTGAATCTCAGATGAAAAGGAAAAGTAGCTCTGACCAAAAGTGTAAATCTAAACCAGAAGTCAGTGTGCCATTTTCTTGGACTGAGCTGTTCTAACTGTGCATGATGTGCTCTTGGTTGACAGATGTATTACCCTGCCATCTTTGTTAACCTGATGTCTTTCAAAGAGAAAAGCAAAAGAGCCACTGGTTCTTGGCATCTTAAATTATTCAATTATTCAATTCAAGATGCCAAGAACAAGCAAGTGACCAGGTAGTGACCAGGGAGGGAGGGGACACTGGACCATAACACTTAAATGCTGTAGTGGTAACAATGATCATCAAAGAAACACCAATGTCCAAAGTCACTGTGAATTCCTCCATTCAATAAATATTTATTAAGCACCTACTAGGGGCCAAGCACTGCCACAGGAGCTACAGACACACACACAACCAGATCATACATAATCTCTAACCACAGAGGCTTACAGTACAGTAGGGGAGGGGCAGACAACACACAAGACCAGAAAATACACAGTATATTAGCTGGTAATGAGTGAGTGCTATGGAGAAAAACAAAGTTGGGCAAAAGGGAACAGAAGGGTGTGGATTTACTCAAGGTAATCAATGATAAGGGGTCATTTGACCTAAAGGAAGTAAGGCAGCAGGAAATATGGTTATCTGGGGGAAGGCATTTCAAGCACAGAGAAAAGTACAGAGGCCTGAAATGTGCACGCCAGCACATCCAAACAGCATCAGAAGGCCAAAGCGGCTGAAACAGTGGCAACAAAGAAGAAAAGCCTCTGTACGGTTTTGGCACAGAGAAGCAGTGATCTGAGTTACATTTGAACAGACTCCCTCTGGCTGCTGCGGGGTTAGGAAACTGAGTTCAGGCCAGGTGTCAGACGCGCAGGGGCAAGCAGAGGCCAGACTGCGGGCAGGTTGTGCAAGAAGAGCCCTGGGAATCTGCTATTACACTGCATGCGATGTGAGACAAAGGGAAGAGGCAGAGTGGAGGCCGCAATTTGGGCTGAGTAGCCGAAGAGCAGAACTTCCTTCACCGATAAGGAAAAAGGAAAACTGCAATTCTGTTTGGAACATTTGAGATGCCTAGCGATATCCAAGCAGAAATGCAGGTTCAGGTTGAGAGGTCAAAAAGCTGTGGGCTAGAGATTGAAACCTGGGAGTCTTCAATATGCAATCCCTACACCAACAACCATGAGAACGCATGATGTAGAAACAAACTACAGGAGATGAAACACTCAAGCTAGCAAGAGAATACTCAGAAACAAGTTAAGATATTACAGACAGACCAAATATACCCGTGAACTGCGGGTGAAGTGCCAGTGACAGGATGATGGAAAGACTGTCTCAGACTACCTTCTGGAAATCCTGAGGTAAAAACAACACACTGTTTAATTCACAAAGAAGCTCTCTACATCTGCAACAGTTGCCTACAGACAAATTACATATTAATGATGTTACCAAATGCTGCATTTCATAAAATCCAGCCTGCTACAGTTTCGCCTGTCTCTACTTCAGGAGGACATATAAGACAGGAACACCTTCTCCACTCCCACCCCATTTCAAAGAACTTGGGCAGGGTGGAACGGGGAGACCCTTTTCACCCTGCAAATTAATGAAGGAGCGTTAATGGATTTTAAGAAGTTTTTTGTTGTTGTTGTTGTTTTAAGAAGTTTTCTTAGTAAATAAGTATATGAATTCAAAACAAAAGTTCAATTCCAGGAAAAAAAAAAATGGTATTTAATAGTCTCACTAGTGATGTTTCAGTTCAGCTCAGTTGCTCAGTCATGTCCGACTCTTTGCAACCCCACAGACTGCAGCACACCAGCCTCCCTGTGCATCACCAACCCCCAGAGTTTATTCAAACTCATGCCCATAGAGTCGGTGATGCCATCCAACCATCTCATCCTCTGTTGTCCCCTTCTCCCGCCTTCTATCTTTCCCAGCATCAGGGTCTTTTCAAATGGGTCAGCTCTTTGCATCAGGTAGCCAAAGAATTGGGAGTTTCAGCTTCAACATCAGTCCTTCCAATGAATATTCAAGACTGATTTCCTTTCTGGAGTTATTTCTCCACTGATCTCCAGTAGCATACTGGGCACCTACCAACCTGGGGAGTCCATCTTTCAATGTCCTATCTTTTTGCCTTTTCATACAATGATGTTTAGTTGGTCTCATAATTTGAGTCCTAAAGAAGTGCTGAGTCAAATGGGGGTCAGGGGATGAGAGCGTTTTGTTTTTAAATACTTGATGTGAAAAGGTTTAACTGGACTCAAAATATGTGTGTTATCAGGAAAATTATGTCTATATTTGACAATGAAAGAATGAGGGGGAAAACACGTAATGAATTTTTCACAAAGTCCTATACAGACATTCCCAAAATATCTCCAGTTTACCCAGTACACTATACAAATATCTTCTATGTATGTGGAGGGGGCTTCCCTGGTGGCTCAGTGGTTAAAAAGTTGCCTGCCAATGCAGGAGATGGAGATTTGATCCCTGGGTTGGGAAGATTGTCTGGAGAAGGAAACGGCAACCCACTCCAGCATTCTTGCCTGGAAAATCCCACAGACAGAGGAGCCTAGCAGGCTACAGTTTATGGGGGTGCAAAAGAGTTGGACACGATTTAGCAACTAAACAACAACAAATGTATGTTTAACAGCAGGAAGCATGAGCTCCAGGTAATCTTGACAGTGCGAGCATGTTCTTCTGCAGTTGACTGAGGCAGTTTCCCCAGACTTTTTGGCACCTAATGACTTATCACATTAACACTCAGAGTAGGAAGAGCCAGAAAAGGAGGGGCAGGGTCACTGTCCAGAAATGGAGTCTAGATTTCTAAATAAGGAGTCTTACATGTAATTATCTAGCTGCTATCATTCGTCAGCAATGAAGGCAGCATTGGTAAGTTTTTCTCAGCACTAAGGTCTCTCCATGGCCAAAGTGGTATCCAAGACTGCCAGGAGCAGTCAAGTGATATGTGACACATAGAGCGAAAAGTGCAACACCAATAAGCTGAATGCACTTTTCCATTTTGGAAACTGACAATGAGGAAGCTACAGGTAGAAGGAAGGAAACTGTGGAGGGAAATGCACAGCACGGGCCTATGGAGGGCCATCAAGTTCCCATGGCGACCAGCAGCGGCCTCTCCCGCCCAGCTTCAGATGCGCCTGGCTTCTTGCCCCAGTCAGTTAATCCCACTTATTTTATGAGTCTCCTCATAAAATAAAAATAACTCTTAGGAAAAATATCAAGTTTATCTATCAAAAAAAGAAACCCCTGAATAAATGTGTGTGTGTGTGTGTGTGTGTGTGTGTGTGTGTGCATGCGCGCATTATCAGCAATAAGTAGAATAAATTCCTATGGAGGATAGAATGTTCTATTTTTACCTTCTTGATAAGAGGAACAGTCATACACCCAGGAATAAAACAGTCCCCATTACAATACAGCAGCTTAATTTGTTTACTACAAGAAGCTTTAGAGGATGATGTAATGGCCTCACACCACAGATAATATACCACAGTCCCTCAGAATGTAACAGATTCTCAAATAAAAAACTCATTTACCTCTCAGACCAGGCCCTCCGGAGAATGAGAAGAGAATGCCATTAAGACGGTATTGGGTTTCCAATACCCCTCTAAAGCAAGTATCAGTCAAGATCTTGGAAAGAAGGCCATAACGGAGAAACCCATTAATCTGTGAAACAAATAAAGGGCTCCAACAATAAGTGTCAAAATAAGAAAAATTAATTAGCATGTTTCTTTAAAGAATGAGGTGAAAGAATGTGATGCTCTAGTTTATATTAAAGCACATCCAAATTAAATCTATTGCAGTATCATTTAAAACACAATCTGTTATTAACTAATATGTACAAAAGTTGAAGCTCTTCCTATAGACCCCTGGCCTAAGAGAGGGCTCATCTTGACATTTATAAATTATTAACACTGCCCTGTAACTCCCACTAGACTATAAAAGAACCTTTTGACTTATAGACCTGAACATTATCATCAGAAGGAAAGTAATACAGGGAAGGGGGAAAAAAGAAAAGCTGTGTCCTCAGAGCTTTTCAAATTAAATTTTTAAAAGTATGAGAGCAACTGTCGGGTTCACAGCAATGGACAATAACCGTGATAACACTGAGCAGAACTGAAGAGGGCAGAAACTGAACTTCTTCAAGAAGCAGGTAAATCCGTTAACAAGACTTTATTGGCCATGCACTGGCAGGATTAATCAATACCACAGGTATCTTTTTCTAAGCTTTCCTCTCATATAGTGCAAGATAAAGATGGTAGAGCAACTGAACTGCCTGATTAAATAAGATCTGTATTCAAACTGTTCAAAGTCAAGTTCCCTGACAAGTCTCAATTTTGTTTTCGAGGAAAAATTAAACCTACCAGCAAAATACTCATTCCATACTCTACAACCACAAAAGCATCAGAAGCTCAGTTTACTGTCCAATGTAAACGCATAATACATTGAGGAGTTTTAGTCTCTAGTGACCTTTATGAACACCTGGAAAATGCAAGCAAGGCAATATGCAGCGCGAGAGAACATAAATGTCAAAAGCAACTGACGAATGCAAGCCGAAAGGCTGAAATGTAAATGGAGCATAGGGTTACAACCGCATTCTCAAAAGGAATCTTCGTTCTCACTTCAGAAAACAGAGAAATTTATTCTCAAATGCTGTCAATAGAAAGACTGTCACTTCTGATTCAAGTTAATTTTATCAGACCTACAGGACCTTGGGGAAAAGGCATAGATCCCTTTCTTTATTCTCCTCCCTGCTTTATCCTGCAATGTGCAAATTGACTAACAATACAACTACCTACCTAGAGACACAAGTGCCATTTTCAGCAACTGGTAATTTACAGTTTTGTTTTAGATTGCTTTTTTTTTTTAACCAGATGGATATGATGTGTTGCTTCTTCCCTGTAGGTCTGTCACTTTTGATTTTTTTTTTTAAACAAATGATATGATATGAACAGGTAAGAAGCATTTTAAAGAATATTACAGAATATCAGAACTGGGTAGAAAACACAGTAAAAATCCAGAGTAATTCATCACATTACAAAATATATAAATAATCGATGCCAACTCTCGCTCTTCTTTAAAACAGACTGAGTTGTGGATAAGAGTAATAGAAATTCTACAACTTAACTGCACTTAATATCAGGAGTTCTTGATAGGAGTCTGATTCCCCAAATACAGGCCACATCAATATATGCCTTAACCACTGATCAGGTTTTAGAAAATAATCCTGAATCCATGAACTCTCTAAAGGGCTCTCACAATACAAGCATGGTCTCCTGGTTTCTGCTCAGATTCCTGAGAGCTATATGCCTTAACCCTTGATCAGGTTTTAGAAAATAATCCTGAATCCATGAACTTTCTAAAGGGCTCTCACAGTACAAGCATGGTCTCCTGGTTTCTGCTCAGATTCCTGAGAGCAGGAATCTGTGTTATGTTAACTTTGAAAGCAATCAACTATCTGATTGATGAATGAACAAAATCCATTTATTAATTAGACTTCATTTTTCATTACCCACTAACAAGTTTTCTTCTTATAATCAAAGAGCACAGATTCTTAGAGCAGAATAATGTGGTTCTCATTAATAGTCTTCTTAAATACATTAAAAAGGCTACCTTTGGGGGTATTGTTTGAAAAATTAAACTGTAATTCTCCATGTCACACAACAGTAGATGTACCTTTATACTCCCACTTTCATTCCAACTTTCTCTGAAAAAATAAATAAATAAAAGCTTACGTTCTTAGAACTATTAACATGTCTGTACACAAGAGAACGCCCTCTGACATTATTCACTGACAGCCATGCGAATTACTTAAGAGCTTTAATTTGGAGCGGTGTTGTTTAATATGGTAGCCACTGGACATATGTGGCTATTTAATTAGTTAAAGTTAAATGAAATTAAAAATTCGGTCCCTCAGTCACACTAGCTGCATTTCAAGTCCTCATCAGTCCTGTGTGGCTAGTAGTACCAAGGTGGACACCACAGACACAGAACATGACCAATATCAAAGAAAATTCTATTAGCGCTGAAGTGGGTCTAAATGCATAGAAATAAAAACATTAAGACTCCCATTTCATCAATAAACCACTCCCTTTTAATGAACTCTGACTGCTTTAAGAACAATAATATGCATAAATATGAACCCAGAGGCTTTTACCCTTAACAACAGATAATGATTCTTAGAAGAGATGGAACGGGAAAAAAATTCCTAAGCCATCTAAGGCTTTAGATTCTAACATTTATCCTAACATTCCTCCAGCAATTTACACAACCTGACTGGAAGAGAAAACAGAGCAAGAACATGCGTTTCTCCACTCTGAGGTAGCTTTCCCCCAGAATGGTCACAGCTGCCAAGTCTGAGGATCACAGGTCCCGCTACCTTCCGCTGTCAGCACTCCTTTGGAAACTCCCTTTCCAAACCCGCCTCCTCTGACTCACTCCACAGACTATGCCATCACTCTCAGTTCGGAGCCTGCAGTTTCTGGCAGACAGGCCCAACGTAATGACAGTCTGGATAAAATCATAAGTCTATCTGCTCTCAGAGGATTTTTCCAATCCTGTGCAACTGCCATACGGGTATGTGAGAGGCTGCACATATTTCCTCATAATAAAAACAAAACCCCAATTTCTGCAAAGTTGATAAGTTACCTCTGAATTTATAACACAAGATGACAGGCAGAGTTCTGTTTTTCTGCAAAACTAGAGCTTTTACGAGCATATGTTTTCAATCACTTATTTCTCAATAATGACTGAAATATCTCAAACCATCCCAAGTGCTTCGCTAGCTTTACCTGTTACCTGGTTGTATTACCACTGGCTGCACAGACACAGGAAAGAGGCAAATGGGGGAAAAACTCAACCTTGGGTGGGGTCAGTTTAATAAAAATTTCTCTAAAACTTGAATCCTAAATATCCTTCCATAATGCAATACTAAAGTAACTGCTTTAAAGCAGTAATCAGGGGAGACCTGTATTTCTGAGTGATGCATGTTGAAGGGGGTGTTATAATAAGGATCTGGTGATGGATTTAATGCTGAAAACACCCTTTTCCTACAGACCTGGGGGAGAGGGGCAGTAGGGAAGGCTAGGTAAACTTGTTCACTGATGATCATTCTGGGTTTTTGGTTACTATTTCATTACCCAAAAAAAGGAAGGAAAAAAAAGTAATGTGAGCGAATGTATGAGCTGTGTTTCTCTGGGGCACTTCCTTCCATCCTGTGAGTCCCAGGTATCAGTGATCTCTGGGGGAAGGTCAGCCATCAGCCATGCATGTGTGTGAGTGCTAGGTCACTTCAGACGTGTCCGACTATGAACTGTAGCCCTGCAGGCTCCTCTGTCCATGGGATTCTCCAGGCAAGAATCCTGGAGTGGGTTGCTATGCTCTTCTCCAGGGGACCTTCCTCACCCAAGGATCGCACCCGCATCTCTTAAGCCTACCTGTACTGGCAAGCGGGTTCTTTACCACTAGCAGCACCTGGGAAGCCCCAGGAAAGGAGGCCAAAATGAGAACAATTATTCCTTCCCAAGGAAAGCACTTAGGAATCTAAGAAAGCAGACAAAAGTAGGGTGGTGGGAGCAACTTCTCCCCAAGGGAATTCTGGCTTGAATGCAAAGGATTCCAGAGAAAATGTTTCCAGAAGGACTCTGACAACAAGGAGCAATTCCAAAACAATGACATTAAGTCCTATGGATAACAGAAAAGTGGGGAACCAGGATGAGGATTCTGAAAATTTTAGATCTTGAGGCATGATAGACTTCAAGGTTAAAAACAAAGAAAGACTGAAATAAAGCATCTATGCTTAAATGGATCCTTGGGGGAAGGGGAAAGAACTCAGCAGGATAAAAGGAAAAGACAAAATTATACCATCTCATTTCCCCACCTGGGTGTGATAAACCTTACCCATTTAGAAGTGAGAGAACACATTTTTAGTTCACATCCAGTCCAGATCAGGAATTGCAAACACTTTAACACAGGAAAAGGAAACCGGTAAATAGAAGAACAAAACTGCTTCCTACTAACATGGGTCAACTTTGCAGGAATACAATCAAGAGAATCAAGAAAAAATTATATCTGCTACAAATGGTATAAACATAGGAGAAAATTACCAATAGCTCAAACACCTGAGAAAGGAAATAGGAAATCATGCAGAACAAATGAGAAAATGGAAATCGGAAAAGTCATCATAAAATAATTAAAAGTACAGACAGAAATGGGCTTCCCTGGTAGCTCAACTAGTAAAGAATCTGCCTGCAAGGCAGGAGAACTCGGTTCTGCATTCCTGGCTCTGGAAGATCCACCCGCTGGAGAAGGGAAAGGCTACCAAGTATTCTGGCCTGAAGAAGTCCATGGGGTTGCAAAGAATCAGACATGACTGAACTTTACTTCACGTGACTTTCACTTCACTTCACAGACAGAAATGCTAAAAACAGGGAGGGGAGGTCTCTAGAAATGCGTTTCCTGGGCTTTTAAAACTATTTGTCATTTCTAACCTACAAAGAAGCAAACAGAAACCATCCAGAAAGAAAAGAGCAGGGAGAGGAGGAGGAGGAGGAGTAAAATGAGATCCAACCCACAATAAGTGACACTCCTCTCCAACAGCTCCTAGAATGTGCAAGCACTTTCAAACCAAACCAGAAATGAATTTTACATAAAAGGAATAAATTAGAAGTATCTCATAGATTCACTGTTCATACACTAAATTATTCATGGTAACCAGGGAGTCTTTCCTTAATATTTCTGTCAGGTACTTTGAAAATGAAGGTTTGGAAACCACATCTTATCCATCTTAAAAAGGTAAAATAGCTGATTCTTTAGCTAAGCTTTAATTTCTATAACAAATATTTGACTTTAGAACCTAGCACTGTGGAAAGTACAAATATTTACAGAGCTTAATCATTCTCTATACATTATTCTACTTCCCCTGTAAATATAAAATGGGAAGTGAAACCTAAAATCATTAATACCTAAGTTCAGCCAGAAATTAAAATGTGCTACCAAACAAAATTTGAGATTGGATAACACTCAAGGTTCTGTATAACAGGCCTTCGAGTAAATCAAGAAAATAAAATAGAATTTATCTACACTATAAGACCAGCACAGACAGAAGTAGATTTTCATAGACTCCAGGGAAAAAAAAGACAGGCACAGTGGAAATTTTAAGGGTACCATTAAGGAAGCAGACCAGGAATGGAAGAGGAAACATTTTTTCACATCCCAATATTCATTACTTTGCTAACAAAGGTCCGTCTAGCCAAAGCTATGGTTTTTCAAGTACTCATGTATGGATGTGAGAGTTGGACTATAAAGCTGAGCACCGAAGAATTGATGCTTTTGAACTGTGGTATTGGAGAAGACTCTAGAGAGTCCCTTGGACTGCAAGGAGATCCAACCAGTCCATCCTAAAGGAAATCAGTCCTGAATATTCATTGGAAGGACTGATGCTGAAGCTGAAACTCCAACACTTTGGCAACCTGGTGCAAAGAACCGACTCACTGGAAAAGACCCTGATGCTGGGAAAGATTGAAGGCAGGAGAAGAAGGGGACAACAGAGGATGAGATGGTTGGATGGCATCACCGACTCAAAGGACATGAGTTTGAGCAAGCTCCGGGAGTTGATGATGGACAGGGAAGCCTAGCCTGCTGCAGTCCATGGGATCACAAAGACTCAGAAACGACTGAACGACTGAACTGAATTGACTGAATATTCATATTGAGAGGTCTGGACAAATACAATAACTCAAATTGTTCTAAGTTTGAAAAGTAGGCACTTCAGTACAATAAATTCTGCACCAAAAATACTTTCGTATACTCCAGTCTCATTTTAGCACAATCATGCTGAGTCTAATGAGACTGGGGGCTTATCTGGATCACAAATCTCAGTTACTCTGAATCCTAAACTATTCTACCTCAGGGACAGAGACTTCTGCTTGAAGTCTTCCTTCCTCACCCCCAGGCTGTCCCTTGTTTCTGTGACTCTGTCACGTGGTGAGATTAAGTCGGTTTATTCATGTGTGAAACAGGGCCTTGTTCCTTTCACTACACTACAGGAGATCAAACCAGTCAAGTCTAAAAGAAAACAGTCCTGAATACTCACTGGAAGGACTGATGCTGAAGCTGAAGTTCCAATACTTTGGCCACCTGATGCAAAGAACAGACTCATTGGAAAAGACCCTGATGCTGGGAAAGATTGATGGCAGGAGGAGAAGGGGACGACAGAAGATGAGGTGGTTGGATGCCGTCACCAACTCAAGGTACACAAGTCTGAGCAAGCTCCAGGATCTGGTGATGGACAGGGAATCCCGGCGTGCCACAGTCCATGGGGTCGCAAAAAGTCGGACCTGACTGAGCCACTGAACTGAACAGGACTGTCTACAGTCAGGCGCTGTATTCTTTGTAATTGCACAACTAATAACAGCAAGTAAATTACATCTCACTTCCCTTACATCATTTATGGAATATAAGAAATTCCTCATATTTCAAAACAAATTTCACTATCAAATGCACAGCCTTTAACCTTGCTCCTTAAGCTGTTTGGGGGCAGCGGGGGAGGTCAGTGTTTAAATGCAACTTCCCTATGTACATTTTTGTTTTGGTATGGATTTCAATAATCTGTCCAATTGAGTATAATCTGTCAAGGATTCTCTAAACGATTGTGCCATGTTGTGTCTTATGAATGTATTTCCTGGTTTCATTGAGATCAAAATGTACACTATTTATTGACAATAAGCCTTCTAATATATAGATGATGACAATTAATGCTACCTATAAAACAAAGAGAACAGTATACTAACTCACTAATGTCTCTATATCCAGGAACGTGAAGCAAGCAAATGATTATTTAAGAAAAATGCTGACTCTTACAATATAACCTAGAACAAAAATTATAGACACAAGTAATTATAGACACAAGTAATGATGTATGCTTCATAGGTACACCAGCCTCAGTCAGGTTTTGTTAACCAAAAGTTTATTAGAATGATGAGAGATTTTTTCACATGCCTTAATTCAAAGAGAAATCAAGAATCTGAGTCTCAGGAAGACAACATATTTGAAAGTGGGAAATAGGGACTTCTCTGGTGGCACAGTGGTGAAAAATCCACCTGCCAATGCAGGCAATTCCCAGTCCCAGAAAATTTCATAGGCTGCAGAGCAGCTAAACCTGTTCACCAAAACTACTGAAGCCTGTGTGTGCTAGACTCCAGCTGCCTCAACTACTGAAGCCCTGGCACCCTAGACCCTGTGCTCTGCAACAAGAGAAGCCCCGCTCACTACAACTAGAGAAAGCCTGCACAAAAGCAATGAAGACCCAGTGCAGCCAAAAAATTTTTAAAGGAAAAAATAAATTCTTAAAAAGTGGGAAATAAAACTTCTCAGTGCTATGATGTGGTAGAATGAGCACTGCAGAAGCCCAAAGATGCCAACCAGAAGTGAGGCTCTATTATGCACCAACTCTGAACCTCATTTTCTTTACCTTAAAATTCTTCACCTTAAAGAACAAAAAATAAATACAACTATAAAATTCAGCAAACATCAACTGAATGACTTTGTAAACCAAATGCAACAGATGTTACAAATTAACAATATTTTAAGTCTGCGGTGTCGCAAAGAGTCAGACACAACTGATTGAGTGACTAACCCTTTCACTTTAGGGACCCAAAACCTGTAGGATTAAGAACACTGAAGCTTGAACATTCAAACAGACAGTGATATGGGGGCCCAAAGAGGCCCCGTGGCAACCCTTTAACACACCACATGTTTTACAACTAAATATCCCTCTTGTGCAGCTTCCCAAGGGGCGGCACAGTGGTAAAGAACCCTCCTGCCAAAGCAGGAGCCGCAGGAGACCCAGGTTCCATCCCTGGGTTGGGACGATCCCCTGAAAAAGGGAATAGCAACCCACTCCAGTATTTTGCCTGGAGAATTCCATGGACAGAGGAGGCTGGTGGGCTACAGTCCATAGGGTCGCAAAGAGTCAGACTTGACTGAGCATGTAAGCCCCTCTTATGCACCTCAGCCCCCTTGCTGTCCCTTTTTCTATGTGTCTCTTCAGGCTTGTTCTGCACTTTTCCCCTAATTCTCTCCTACAGTGTGGCACCAAAGGTCACTGCTCATATCTAATGATTCTACATTAAGGTCTAGAGAAATTAAACTGCTGAACCCTGCTATAAAGGGAAAAAGAGGGGGAAAAAATACCTTTCCACAAACCTCTTCAGTAACACACACTGAAGTGTGCTATAAACCATGTGCTGTAGATGGCCTCAGGGAAAACCAATCCCCAGAGTTACTGGTGCCATTTTTGACAGAAAACCAGCAAAGGTTATTTACAAAGGTATAAAATAAAAAATACTCATTTATGCCAGAAAATAAAAACAAAATGTATTGCATATCTGATTTTTTTAATCACAACTATAACTCTATGGAGTTATTAAACCTACTCTTAATTAAAAAACAAAGGACTCTTTTTGTTCAGTGAACAAGAAGACGGTGAAGAGGTGGCCTTGGGGTCCCTCCTGGCGGTGGCTATGCAACCTTCCACTATATGAGATGAAAGCTTAGAAAAAGATACCTGTGGTATTGATTAATCCTGCCAGTGCATGGCCAAAAAAAAACAAAACAGTTTATGCCATAGGCCCTCCTTCAGGCTAAATTAACAATACCATTTAAAACGTTTAAAATACTATTTTTAGCTTTTTACAACTGCCCTTGCAGGATCTTAGTAATAAAAGATAGATATAAATAAAATGTCCACTGAGAGTCATGCTAAAGAACTTAAATTTTTTCATGGTTCAAAGAGTGCCAAAAGTCTTTAAAGCATACTTCAGTGACGAAGTGCACTTTCAATGAATCAAACCATCAAATAATACATTAGGAATATTAAAACTTCATCTTCTTTAATTACAGACGTTTGCAAGAAAAGCCAGTATCATCACGGCAGTGTCATGAAACAAGAAACCATGTCTCACTTTAATAATGTCCTAGACATAAACAAAAAACCCTCAATCCTGTCACATGGTGGAATTAATGCTGAAAATACACAACCTTATAAAATCACCTGTCAAACTGTATATATTAAGAACTTCCCTGACAGTAGAAGATTCTGCACTTCCATTGCAGAGGGCATGGGTTCTCCTGCTAGACATGGAACTAAGATCCCACGTGCCAGGCAATGAGCCCCTCTACCTCAAAAAAAAATTTTTTTTACAACACTGTAAATCATCTGTTTATTAGCCTTTGCCCTGTTCATTTCATACTCCAAGGCCAAATTCACCTGTTACTCCAGGTGTTTCTTGACTTCCTACTTTTGCATTTCAGTACCCTATAATGAAAAGGACATTTTGGGGTGTTAGTTCTAAAAGGTCTTGTAGGTCTTCATAGAACCCTTTAACTTCAGCTTCTTCAGGGTTACTGGTTGGGGCATAGACGTGGATCACTGTGATACTGAATGGTTTGCTTTGGAAACGAACAGAGATCATTCTGTCATTTTTGAGATTACATCCAAGTACTACACTTTGGAGTCTTTTGTTGACAGTGATGGCTACTCCATTTCTTCTAAGGGATCCCTGCCCAGTAGTAGATATAATGGTCATCAGAGTTAAATTCACCCATTCCAGTCCATTTTAGTTCACTGATTCCTAGAATGTCAACATTCACTCTTGCCATCTCCTGTTTGACCACTTCCAATTTGCCTTGATTCATGGACCTAACATTCCAGGTTCCTGTGCAATTCCAGGTTCCTCTTTACAACATTGGACCTTGCTTCTATCACCAGTCACATCCACGACTGGGTATTGGTTTTGCTTTGGCTCCTTCCCTTCATTCTTTCTGGAATTATTTCTCCACTGATCTCCTGTAGCATATTGGGCACCTACCGACCTGGGGAGTTCCTCTTTCAGTATCCTATCATTTTGCCTCTTCATACTGTTCATGGGGTTCTCAAGGCAAGAATACTGAAGTGGTTTGCCATTCCCTTCTACAGTGGACAACATTTCGTCAGACCTCTCCACCATGGCCCACCCGTCTTGGGTGGCCCCACACGGCATGGCTTAGTTTCACTGAGTTAGACAAGGCTGTGGTCCGTGTGATCAGATTGGCTAGTTGGATCCTCAAAAAAAGCAAGAGAGTTCCAGAAAAACATCTATTTCTGCTTTATTGACTATGCCAAAGCCTTTGACTGTGTGGATCATAACAAACTGTGGAAAATTCTGAAAGAGATGGGAACACCAGACCACCTGACCTGCATCTTGAGAAACCTATATGCAAGTCAGGAAGCAACAGTTAGAACTGGACATGGAACAACACACTGGTTCCAAACAGGAAAAGGAGTACGTCAAGGCTGTATATTGTCACCCTGCTTATTTAACTTAGATGCAGAGTACATCATGAGAAACGCTGGGCTGGAGAAGCACAAGCCAGAATCAAGAATGCCGGGAGAAATATCAATAACCTCAGATATGCAGATGACACCACCCTTATGGCAGAAAGTGAAGAGGAACTAAAAAGCCTCTTGATGAAAGTGAAAGTGGAGAGTGAAAAAGTTGGCTTAAAGCTCAACATTCAGAAAACAAAGATCATGGCATCTGGTCCCATCACTTCATGGGAAATAGATGGGGAAACAGTGGAAACAGTGTCAGACTTTATTTTGGGGGGCTCCAAAACCACTGCAGATGGTGATTGCAGCCATGAAATTAAAATATGCTTACTCCTTGGAAGAAAGTTATGACTAACCTAGACAGCATATTCAAAAGCAGAGACATTACTTTGCTAACAAAGGTCCATCTAGTCAAGGCTATAGTTTTTCCAGTGGTCATGTATGGATGTGAGACGTGGACTGTGAAAAAAGCTGAGCACCAAAGAATTGATGGTTTTGAACTGTGGTGTTGGAGAAGACTCTTGAGAGTCCCTTGGACTGCAAGGAGATCCAACCAGTCCATCCTAAAGGAGATCAGTCCTGGGTGTTCATTGGAAGGACTGATGCTAAAGCTGAAACTCCAATACTTTGGCCATCTCATGCGAAGAGTTGACTCACTGGAAAAGACCCTGATGCTGGGAGGGATTGGGGACAGGAGGAGAAGGGGACGACAGAGGATGAGATGGCTGGATGGCATCACCAACTGGATGGACGTGAGTTCGAGTGAACTCCGGGAGTTGGTGATGGACAGGGAGGCCTGGTGTGCTGCGAATCATGGTGTCGCAAAGAGTTGGACACGACTGAGCGACTGAACTGAACTCATCTGTACTCCAATAAAAAATTTTTTAAGGAAAAAAGAAAACAATGCTATATTAGCACTAAGTGTCAGATTTACAACAATAAAACACTATATTTTAACTAGGAAATTTAAAAAAACAAACAAGAATGATAAACTAAGCAATACCTAAGTTCAAAAGTGCTTGACTGTCTCAGGAGGAGCCACAATCTTATGCCCTGCAGTCTTACCTGCCCATTATGACAAGGGCTATACACAGAACCTCTCCTCCTGCAATGCCAGTGAGCAAAGACAAACTGCATAAAAAGCAAAGCTGAATTAGAAGCCCCTTCACTAGTCCAAATATAGAGCTGATCTCCTGAGTTACAATATATAATTCACTGATGGATTCCATTTAAGCAATCATTTTTTGATTAAAGCCCATTCCTAAGGTAATCCTCTTCAGATCCCAATTGATATATCTAACAAATTCAGCTTTTAGCTTCTCAATAAATTTTAATATACTGTTTCTAAAGCTATGAAAATCAGAAAAACTTTTTAATCAATTTTTTAAATGAGTATTACAGAAGTTAAAGGAAACTGAACTTAATAATTGAGTTAAGCAAAAACTGCACATCAATATATTTAGATTTGATTTTAATCTTAGAAGATAAAGACATGGAAATCAAACCAAATACTGAGGGGCAGTGAGTAAGATGACTTGACCTCTCAGCTATTTTTCTCCTTTGTTAAATGGGAATTATGATCCCACCTCAGTATGCTGAGGATTAAGTTGAGAGTATTTTAGGGTCACAGAGAAAGGAAACGTATGTTACCAGACCTGTAAATCAAGGATTCTTTCTCTATGACTATTAAAAACAGATCCCACATCAATGCACTGGATGTAAAAAGGAAACTCCATCATTAAAAAGTAAAAACTTCAGGCAAATTCCTTCTCCTTTTCCCATCTATCTAATGTCAACCAAATTTTTCCTGATGTACTGGGTTATCTTGGCATAGTCTGATCACAATCCGATTCTCTTTATGACACCACCACTGCACTAAATTAGCCAAAAACGATTGTTCGGCTCCTTTACTTGTTCCAAAAAAAAAAACCAGAAAACGTTATTGTGAGTTTCTTTGATCTTTATCATTGAGGGAAATGCAATAATAAGGCAAATATGAATATAGTACTATTAAACAAATCATAATTTTTACACCTAACAAAGTCTGCTTATAGTGCCCGGGCACTGTCCTGTAAACTATCAACATACCATTTTCTGCAAGGATAAAATTCTTTTAAAGAGTTTCATAGGCAAGAAATCTCATGATTTGCTGGTAGACAGTGAATGTAATTGCCAACTGAAGTCCAACTGGAAGAAATCAGTCTCGTTATTTATGACGCTATAAGACCGATCAACATTTACAGAAGAGATTTCATTAACTCTGTGTTCTCTCTAAAACGAGTTTCAAGTTTGGATCTTAAGAGGACTGATTTGGTTCTCCCTGAGAGGAACTTCTAAGTACACATTTCCTGATTCAGTAGTTTTACCCACTACACTTGGAAAAGTTTTCTAAAAAGGTATTTTATATTTGTTAAGCAGATTGCAATTATAAATCAAACTTTCAGTAACAAGTATTCTTACTTCTTTACTTTGAAAGCTAAAACCATATTTCCAAGTATCAAACATCAAAAACTAACGGTTCTATGGAACACTGTGGGGGGGGGGGGGGGGAGTCATTGGTTAAATTAATAAATCGAGTAATGGACACTGACTTCATTGCTACATCGCTGTTTTAAATTTCTTTCAATATTTTTAAAAATGTAACTGTTTTAAAAGTGCCAGATGAAACTAAACAACCAAAGAAAAGAGGTGATAAGTAAGATCCTACCAACCGAAGAACAAACCCCACAGCTATGTGTGGGGTGTGTGTGCTAAGTCACTTAAGTCCTGTCTGACTCTTTGCAACTCTATGGCCTGTAGCCCGCCGGGCTCCTCTGTCCATGGGATTCTCCAGGCAAGAATATTGGGATGGGTTGCTATGCCCTCCTCTAGGAGATCTTCCTGACCCAGGGATCAAACCCAGGTCTCTTGCGACCCCTGCACTACCAAGCAGGGTCTTTACCACTAGTGCCACATCGGCTCTGAAGTCCCTATGTGTGGGGTACGGGGAAACGTCAGAAGTTCCATTTGGGCGTGTTAAGTTTTAGATGCTTAGTGGATACCAAAATGGACGTATGAAGAAAGCAGCTGAGTAGACCTGGACTAGAGATAAAATTAAGCATCACTACGAACAAAGCTAGTGGAGGTGATGGAATTCCAGTTGAGCTCTTTCAAATCCTCAAAGATGATGCTGTGATAGTGCTGCACTCAATATGCCAGCAAATTTGGAAAACTCAGCAGTGGCCACAGGACTGGAAAAGGTCAGTTTTCATTCCAATCCCAAAGAAAGGCAATGCCAAAGAATGTTCAAACTAACACACAATTGTACTCATCTCACATGCTAGTAAAGTAATGCTCAAAATTCTCCAAGCCAGGCTTCAGCAATACGTGAAGTGTGAACTTCCTGATGTTCAAGCTGGTTTTAGAAAAGGCAGAGGAACAAGAGATCAAATTGCCAACATCCACTGGATCATGGAAAAAGCAAGAGAGTTCCAGAAAAACATCTATTTCTGTTTTATTGACTACGCCAAAGCCTTTGACTGTGTGGATCACAACAAACTGTGGGAAATTCTGAAAGAGATGGGAATACCAGACCACCTAACCTGCCTCTTGAGAAATCAGTATGCAGGTCAGGAAGCAACAGTTAGAACTGGACATGGAACAACAGATTGGTTCCAAATAGGAAAAGGAGTACATCAAGGCTGTATATTGTCACCCTGCTTATTTAACTTATATGCAGAATACATCATGAGAAACACTGGACTGGAATAAACACAAGCTGGAATCAGGATTGCCGGGAGAAATATCAATAACCTCAGATATGCAGATGACACCACCCTAATGGCAGAAAGTGAAGAGGAACTAAAAAGCCTCTTAATGAAAGTGGAAGTGGAGAAAAAGCTGGCTTAAAGCTCAACATTCAGAAAACGAAGATCATGGCATCTGGTCCCATCACTTCATGGAAAACAGATGGGGAAACAGTATCAGACTTTATTTTTTGGGGCTCCAAAATCACTGCAGATGGTGACTGCAGCCATGAAATTAAAAGACGCTTACTCCTTGGAAGGAAACTTATGACCAACCTAGATAACATATTGAAAAGCAGAGACATTACTTTGCTAGTCCGTCTAGTCAAGGCTATGGTTTTTCCTGTGGTCATGTATGGATGTGAGAGTTGGACTGAGAAGAAAGCTGAGCGCCGAACAATTGATGCTTTTGAATTGTGGTGTTGGAGAAGACTCTTGAGAGTCCCTTGGACTGCAAGGAGATCCAACCAGTCCATTCTGAAGGAGATGAGCCCTGGGATTTCTTTGGAAGGAATGATGCTAAAGCTGAAACTCCAGTACTTTGGCCATCTCATGCGAAGAGTTGACTCATTGGAAAAGACTCTGATGCTGGGAGGGATTGGGGGCAGGAGGAGAAGGGGACGACAGAGGATGAGATGGCTGGATAGCATCACTGGCTCGATGGACGTGAGTCTCAGTGAACTCCGGGAGTTGGTGATGGACAGGGAGGCCTGGCGTGCTGCGATTCATGGGGTCGCAAAGAGTCGGACACGACTGAGCAACTGAACTGAGAGATAAAATTTTAGTTATATTCATTTATGAAGAAAGCAGCTGAGTAGACCTGGACTAGCGATAAAATTTTAGTTATTTTCATTTAGATAATTCTTAGAGCCATAAGTCCTAGAGCACAGTGCAGAAAACTGACATCTATTCTTTTCAGTTACTGTTCTAGGTGCCAGGGACAAATCAGTAAATTGCACAGTTAAAATCCCTGCCCTTCAGTACTTTACATTCTAGTGGGAAGAACAAGGAATAAGTAATGAAAATAAACACATATATAGTATATAAGAGGAGGACAGTCTAGAGGGAAAAAACAGCAGGGCAAGGGAAACAGAGACGGAGGGTCAAGGTAGGCCTCACTGACACGCGAAAGGAAGAACACACAGATATCTGGGGACAGGGAACAGGCAGTGCCAAGGGCATGTCAATGTTTACCGGAGCAGTTTCCCTGGAATGGTGGGTGACGGATTTAAGAGAGGTAAGGAGAGCTGGGGACCTTGAGTGCAGAAAACTCATGTTGCGATGTTTTGCTGCAAGGCAGAGCAGAGAAATAAGGGCACTGGGGTCAAAGGAGGGGAAGATTATGATTTTGTATTTGTCTTAAGGTGGGAGAAAAGCAGAAAATCTCTATGATCCAACAGAGTTCAAAACATGCATGATGTGAGAGACAGAAAATGACTATGTGAGGGAGAAGATGGATGCTCTATCTCTGGGCAGTGGGGAAGGCAAGGTTTGTGCTGTAAGCTGGGCCTGAGAGGTGGTGGTGTCAGCAGAAGTCCTCTTCGGACTGGTTTGGTTCATCTCATGGAAGCAGAAAACCCAGCATTAAGACAGGGAAGAAGCATGAAACAATCAGCTAGGACAGCAGGCAAGTGAATGGACTAGGAGAGGAAAAAAGCAGCCTTAAGGGCCCACTTGATTTTCATGAACTAACTGGGAAACAGCATGAAGAAAGTCCCATAATCTAAGAAACACCCGCCAGCAGCCTTTCTACTAACGAACACAAATTGCTCGAGATGGAAAATGTATAAACATATTTTGCGCACATCAAATGTAGAAACAAAGCTCTGGGAAAGTTGCAATTTCTCCAGATAATATGTTAAAAGAGACTACAACTCTTTTCACATTATATTCATAACTGCTTATCATCCCCTTGAAAGGAGTCATCAGTCACTGAAGGATTTAATAACCTTGGGCTGAAGTTAATTCCCTTGTGTCAGACCAGTATAAACAAGAGATGGGTCTGAATGCCTTAAGCCAATTATATACTGTAATACTAAATCATATAGATAAGTTATATTCTTATTCACAGAACAAATTTACACATAAAAGATTACCTAGGAACATTCAATTAATCATCAGAAACTGCCATATAAAACCTATTCCTAGTTATATTATGATGCTGCTGTTGCTGTTTAGCCACTAAGTCGTGTCCCACTCTTTTGCAACCCCATGAACTGTAGCCCACCAGACTCCTCTGTCCATGGGATTTCCCAGGCAAGAATACTGGAGCGAGCTGACATTTCCTTCTCCAGGGGATCTTCCAACCCAGGGATCAAACATGCGTCTCCTGCAATGCAGGTGAAGTCACCAGTGAAACTGGTACGAGACTGCAAATACACTAAAAACCATTAACTTGTACAGTTTTTTAATAGATCTGGTAAGGAAATTTTATCTCAATTTTTTTTAATCTATTCCAACTTTTTGATCTCACATGAATCACTTTATCACCAGGAAGTAAAATTTTGTGCTTTTTAATTCTACTTTGTTAAAATTTAACAGGAAATGGAGCAAATACAGTATATTCTGAAGGTTCATAAATATTTTCAGGGATTCAGAACTTATTCAGAATGAAGGACAGAGTCTGGGTGGAAGTTTGGAGTAGAGGGTTTCCCCCCACTTTTTTTTTTTTTTCCACTTTTAACTAATTAAAGTTTTAGGTTCTAACCCTCCTGTTTCACCCCTTTGATCAAGACATACTGAAAGCACCTTGACCAAAACAAACAGCAATCTTTTGACTATGGATAGCCCCAAATAACTCCTACATATTAGAATCTCACAGCAAGACTAAAAAGCAAACCTATATGTAGACCTATAGAAGAATAAAATGTGCTAAGTATGAATTCAGGTAATATCACATTTCTTAGAGCTAACACAGGAATTTTATACTTCAAATCTAACCAGCAGGCCAAACAAAGAACTTATAAATTCTACTTTTCTCCCTGAAAAGACAGTAAAGATAAATAAATTCAACTACTTCACCACTGATGTTTCAAAAATTCTCAAGTTGAAATGTAAAAAGCAGGAAAACTCCCCACTTTGAAAATAATATCCCTGTAAAGACTAAAAGTAAAGGTTATATTCTTCTAAGCAAAAGAATTATAAGACAACTGACAATATTAAGGTGTTTATGGAAAAAATAATAGATATAGAAGTCAGAAAACAAGGCTATTAAAGAGGCTCGGGAATTTCCAAAATGGACACTGTGAACAGGAGCAGCTCAGCGGACTTCTCCTGACCTGGCTCTCTCACATGAGAAGCCAGCATCTGCTCTGCTGCCTTCTAAAGGTATTGTGAGAACCAACCAGAGGTCAGGAAGGCTAGCCAGTAGGGGTAAAGCCTTCTGCAAACAGAAGCATCATCCCCATTTCCCTCTCAAAAAGCTGTCTCTGTGACAAGCTAATGATCACCTTCTACTCTTCATGTATGAAATTTACTCTGTGTTTTAGTCTGCTCAAGCGCTATGTCAGAATACCACAGATTGGGTAGCTTAAAAAAAGTAATGTATTTCACCCAGTTCTGGGGACTGGAAATCCAAAGTTCCCAACTCAGTTCACTCAGTCTCCCACCTTCTCATTGTGCCCTCACATGACAGGGCGAGACATCGCACTCTTTCTCTTCAGACATGGACACTATTCCCATCATAAGGCCCCACCCACATGACCTCATCTAAACCTGCTGCTGCTGCTGTGGCTTCAGTCGTGTCCAACTCTGTACGACCCCACAGACGGCAGCCCATGATGCTCCCCCGTCCCTGGGATTCTCCAGGCAAGAACACTGGAGCGGGTTGCCATTTCCTTCTCCAATGCATGAAAGTGAAAAGTGAAAGTGAGGTCGCTCAGTCGTGTCCGACTCTGTGCGACCCCATAGACAGCAGCCCACCAGGTTCCTCCGTCCATGGGAGTTTCCAGGCAAGAGTACTGGAGTGGGGTGCCATCGCCTTCTCCCATCTAAACCTGATTACCTCCCAAAGCTTCACTTTCAAATACCAAAATATTGTGGGTTAGGATAAGCATATGAAATTTGGGTGTGTGTACTCAAACGCTCAGTTGTGTTCGACTCTTTGCAACCCCGCAGACTGTAGTCTGCCAGGCTCCTCTGTCCGTGGGATTCTCCCAGCAAGAACACTGGAGTGGAGTGCCATTTCCTCCTTCAGGGAATTTTCCTGACCCAGGGATCAAATCGGCATCTCACGGCTCCCCGCATTGGCAGGCAGACTCTTTGCCACTAGTGCCACCTAGGAAGCCCATCGGAAATTGGAGAGAACACAATTCAGCCCCTAGCACTCTCCTCTGTTGTTCAGTCGCTAATTCACTCTCCTCCATTACATGCTTAATGACTGTCTTCAGGCAGAAATTAAACCTTTGTATAAATTTTATATAAAAATACATAAAATGTCTATTTATACAAATACAAATCTTCAGGGGAGTGTAAAACATGGCTTACTTTCAAAAGGGCTTACTTAAGGCAGTTTACTGATATTTATACAATATAAAATTTTAAATAGATGAGGGAACTAGATGCATAACTAAGTAGCTAAAATGTAGTCAGCATTTACCTGGACCAGTTACTGCTCTACGTACTCTGGTATCACCTTCATGGCAGCCACACAAAGTAGGAACACTTATTAGAAGGGGACTCTGAGCACACAGGGCTGACACCGGCTCCCTCAGGCCACACTGCAGGTCTCAGGGATTACGTGGGGTGCAGAGCCTGGATGCTAATGGTACACTACTGTATTGTTTGTCTCTTTTTAGGGACAAAGGAAAATCGAAGGGGGAGAGGGGGGACTGAGAAAATGAAACTATGAAAAAGATGTTCGGTTCATTTATGCCTTTTGTTAGATGTAGACAACATTTTATAAGCAGATACCTCAGAAGAAACTTGATTCGTCACAGGATTCTAAATCCGGAAGTCAGAAACAAACCACAGGCTCAGGAGGAGGTCAGTTCCTTCTGGAACTGAGAGCTGAGAAAAGGCTCTCCTCTGTGTCCTCATAGAGACAGCAGTCTGCCATGGCCACGAGCACCCTCAGGAAGCCCTGGATAAACCATTCAGGACACACAAACAGCAATTCCACAGGCTCCAGACAGGTCAAGGAACTCACATCACTCTATTCAAGTAAAGCAAATCTACCCCAAATAAAAAATACACAGGATTCTTGGTAATTTAAACAGAGACTTAAGGCTCCCTAGAAGAGGAGTTCCTAAATGAGCTCCCATCTATGGACAGGCTGCAGGAGCTCCATAAATGACCTGCAACTGTGTACTGTGGACATGCAGGCAAATGTTCACAGCTCTGCTCTGCAGGAAAAAGCACAGCTTACATCAATACTCAACGGAGTCTCCAAGTTAAGAACCCTTGACAGAGGAATGAATGATCCACGTAACCCCCAGGAGAACCTATTCAAATCATCTTCAACACCAAGGCTGTGGGGAGACGCAGGGCACAGTTAGGCTGATGTTCGTCTCCAGTAAGTAACTACTGGACAGATGCAAAGGCAAAAATATTCTAAATAAACCATACCTGGGAAGTAATTCTAACCTTGTTTCAGAAGTGTGCAGTATTTACCTAATAGTAAAACCCTTCAATATTCACTGCTGCAATTTATAACCTCCAAAAGTCAAAATCTACGTGAAAGTCGCTCAGTTTGGTCCGTCTCTGTGCGACCCCACTGACTATACAAAGGCAAGATCAAACAGTCCTCATCTCTGAGTACTCTGATCACTCGATAAATGGTCATGCAATAACTAATGTAAATCTTTACTTTTATAAGTATCTAGCAAATAAGGCTCAATAGATGTGAACTTAAGAAAACGCCAGGAGACAGTGGAGGACAGAGGAACACGGTGTGCCGCATGGCCCCGCAAAGAGCTGGACACCACTAACGACTGAACCACCACCAAAAGCAAATATGGACCTTAGGCCGGAATGAGTTTATTTTTAAAAAGTCTAAGTATCTCTTTCTCGCCGTAAAATGAAATCTTTTGCCAAATGAGGAACACAGGTAACCAAGAGGTTCCACGTTTTGTTGTGATCCACACAGTCAAAGGCTTTAGTGTAGTCAGTGAAGCACAAGTAGATGTTTTTCTGGAATCCTCTTGGTTTTTCTATGATCCACTAGATGTTGGCAGTTTGATCTCTGGTTCCTCTGCCTTTTCTAAATCTACCTTGTACATGTGAAAGTTCTTGGTTCACGTACTGTTGAAGGCCAGCTTGAAGGATTTTGAGTATTACCTTGCTAGCATGTGAAATGAGAAATGGTGCGGTAGTTTGAACATTCTTTGGCATTGCCTTTCTTTGGGATTGGAATGAACACCTGACCTTTTTCAGTCCTGTGGCCACTGCTGAGCTTTCCAAATTCTTGGCATATTGAGTGCAGCACTTGCACAGCATCATTTTTTAGGATTTGAAATAGCTTAGCTGGAATTCCATCACCTCCACTAGCTTTGTTCATAATGATGCTTCCTAAGGCCCACTTGACTTCACACTCCAGGATGTCTGATCCTAGGTGAGTGACCACACCACCGTGGTTACCTGGTCATTAAGACCTTGTTTTGTACAGTTCTGTGTATTCTTGCCACTTCTTAATCTCTTCTGCTTCTGTTAGGTCCTTACAGTTTTTGTCCTTTATTGTGCCCATCTTTGCATGAAATGTTCCCTTGGTATCTCTAATTTTCTTGAAGAGATCTCTAGTCTTTCCCATTCTATTGTTTTCCTCTATTTCTTTGCATTGTTCACTTAAGAAAGTTTTCTTATCTCTCCTTACTATTCTTTGGAACTCTGTATTCATTTGGATATATCTTTTCCGTTCTCCTTTGCCTTTTGCTTTTCTGGTTAACAGTAAGGTATCAATATTGCGTCATCAACTCTACGTACCACAGTAACACAAGATGTTAATAAGAGGGACAACAGGGTGGAAAGAGACTGTACAAGTGGGGACTCTACTTTCCACTCCAGTTTGCTATAAAATTAAACTGCTCCCTGTAATAAATTCTATTGATTTAATTAATTTATTAAACAGTGGTTTAATTTTTAGTGTTTTATATATCACATAAATAAAATATTTACTTATCCAATAATAAATGTTCATGCAATAAATTTAAGCCTGTTCACAAAACTGAAGAAAGCTTTCCCCAAAAAAGGTGAGACTGCTTTAGACGTTACTTTCTTCTAGCACTTTCTATTCTTCCTTTCCATTCAAAGATCAAAACTTACCCTGCTCCTGCCCCTCCCCCCACAGAGTGAACACTAACTGCTCTACTTCCTTCACTGCACATTTAATGTGTTTTTTAAAAAGGTGAACATTCCATTGCTGAACACTTACCCTTATCTATTTACCTATTCAATGTGAGAATTATGCTCTGTGGAAAGAGCACAGCCCATGAAAGAGATACTGCCCAGGTAGGTAGTCAAAAGAATATGTTGTTATTGAGTTACTAAGCCATGTCTGACTGTTTGTGACCCCATGGACCGTACCTCACCAGGCTCCTCTGTCTATAGGACTTCCCAGACAAGCATACTGGAGTGGGTTGCCATTTCCTTCCCCAGAGGATTTGCCTGACCTAGGGATCAAACCCATGTCTCCTGCATTGGGAGGCTGATTCTCTACCACTGGGCGACCTAGGAAGCCCAGTCAAAGAGTATACACTTAGGTTAAAAGTATTCTACATAATTTTTCTCATTATAAGATGATAGGGAAGTGGGAAGTGAAGTTGCTCAGTCGTGTCCAACTTTTTGCGACCCCATGGACTGTAGCTGACCAGGCTCCTCTGTCCATGGGATTTTCTAGGCAATAGTACTAGAGTGGACTGCCATTTCCTTCTCCAGGGATCTTCCCAACCCAGGGATGGAACCTGGGTCTCCAGTATTGTAGACAGACGCTTTACTGTCTGAGCCACCAGAGAAGCCCTTATAAGAAGATATCCACACACACAAAAAAAGACAACAGTAACAGGTAATACCTAGAACCAAAAGGAGAAAACAACTGTTTAAATGGTTTGATCTTGGTATGTTTTTCTACATAATTTTGGCCAATTAATAAAAAATGTGCTTGTCTGTCTTACCATCCCTGCTCACATATTTAAAATTCCTAGATAATGTTTCAAACTATTTGCCTACATTTTACATCTAATTTATGAAAACTGTTTCTTCCACTAAGCATACAAACAGTAGGAAGTGTGGCCAAAAAAATTAAGACTTAGTAATCTGAGTTCTTCCAAAATAACTTTTATTAAATCCTTGTAAAAGAAAAACGCATTTATATTGGGAAGTAGATGCGAGTATTAAAGAGTTTTTGTCTTTTTTTGTGATGGTTGGTAACATCAAAAAAAATACAGAATGCTCACCATACTGTATGTGTAAAAGTTTCAACTGTATATATTTAATATATTAAAAAGGTTATTAGTAAGATAACAAAAACATCTTTTAAAGCTAATCAAGCCATTCTCCAATCTCACCCCTGAGACCACATGAAAAGAACCTGGTGGTTGGCAGCTATATGTAAGTACAAGGGTATCTGTGCAAAGCATAAATCGGCCCAAGAAGAAATCGTGAAAACAACGCAAAAGGAAGGAAGGAAGTGATTTCACGTGGCATTTTCCTAAAGGCACAGAGGTCAAGTTTCTACTGCTGCTGAGGTTCAAAACCAGCAGAGACTTGACAATATCACTGTTTCTAACCAGCTCTTCTTAAATTATTAGAAGATAATCTGGTGAGCTTGAGGTAAATACAGCTGTGAACACAGCAGCACACACCATCTGGAGGCGTTTGACTTAAGCAATTTTTAAATGCACAATATATTCAACTCTATTTTGTTCCTCTGCAGTGAAACAGTCATATACAAACTGACCCTTTTTTTTCAACCGCAACTGCAAAAGTTGATTCGCTTTGTGGAAACAAGACATGACAAACAGATCTAATTGTTTGTCTTTAGAACCAAGAGATTATTTCTGATCTATACTGGCAAAAATATTTTAGCTTTATACAGGGTCCCCCCAGACTTACCTACCATATTCTTTAAACTCTTCACAAGTAACATCTGGCTAAACCTCTAAAATCAAAGTATTTTCTTATTTCTAAAGCAATTCACATTCATTAACCTCATTTTATCGCGAAAACCTGAACAGAAGTGTCATGTGAATCACCATAAAATCTTACCTACAGACACAACTGCCATTAACCTCTTTAATGCAGCAGCCAGTTAATGCCATTAACCTGTAACCTCTTTCAGCCACCTTCCATGATTCCTTCCCTGGCTACCAAACTTCTCAACATTTCCTTACCCACTGCAAACAAGCTTCCACCATTGCAGGCCATCCTCCACCTCCCGGGCTGCTCTGCTCAAAAACTCCTTAGGAGTACCACTGACTCCTGATTATGTAATTGGTTGGTACTTTTTTTCAATAGTGTTTTCTCAGTTTTCATTCTCTAGTCCAAAACCTAGAACATGTGATTCTACTGTCACCCCCTACCCACTTTGAAGCACCATCCTCCTCCCTTTATCCCCTTTGTATTGCTTTACCTTTCAGACCTCTTTCACTCAAATCGTTCTTCCATTTCCTCCTCTTGCCATAACATCAGCTTTCCCTTTCTAATAACTTCATGCACAGCATCACCTCAGCACTGGTTCCTCCTGTGTGAGAATCAGTGAGGGCCCTCTGGTAGCATAAACAACTCTCAATGTTGGTTGGGCCACGGGTGTGAGCAGAAATGTCAGGGGAAGCCCTTTCACAGAGGTCACCTCTAATAGGATGAAACGGGGTCAAGGAAAGAACAAGGTTCAGTCTCTGGCTTGCAATCCTGACCTCCCCACTGACCAGCTGCAGGCTTTGGTCAAACTGCTCAACTCCTCTAAGCCTTAGGAATCCTTCCTCGTACCTCAGAGGCATTTAGACCTGCAAGAATTAAACAATTCATTCAAAGTCAGAATATTAAGGAAATGAAGTCACCCCTAATCCCATCATCCAGGGATGAGCACTATTAACGTTTGGTGTATTCATTTCTAATTTTTTTTATTAGCCTCTGTGAGTAAATGTGGATGTGCACATAACTGGAATCACACTGCAGAACAGTTTGGCATCTATGGTTTTTTCCCACTGAGCTTTACATTAAATTTTTATATCATGATAATTTTTTTAGTGGTTGCATAATATTTCTTCGTATGGATGGACCATGACTTAACATTTCCCTTCTACACTGGATGCTTAAACTGACAAATCACTGTTTCTTTTTTGTTCCTTTTTTTTCCCTTTCCCAGAAAAAGTTTCTTCCTCCTTCTCTGTTCCACCTATGAACCAAAACTTGTTAACAATGGCTATATCATCAAATAGTATGAGAAACAATTTGATCAAGGAAAAAGAAAACAATGGCTTAAAGAATAAACATATTAAACTAAAACTCACTGGCATGACCTGAAGTTATCTTTGGAAGTTTTGTGAATCATCACCCTCTTTTTGTTTGGTCTTCCCTTACTGGAATGTAAGTGCTGCTGAAAACAGGGGCTTCATCTAGTTTGTATCTTTAGCCACCAAAGCAGTACCTAGAGCATAGACAGTGTTCTCTATATTAAGCACCAGCTGTCGTCATGTGTAGGCACTTTGTAAGCATTTTGCACACCCTCTGAGGTAGACATCATTTTTCCCACAAAGAGGCTAAAAGATAACGTATCCTAGGTCTCACAGTGAAAGAGTGGTTGAACTGAGATTAGAACACAGTTGAGCTATTTACCACCAACTCATAATGAATAAATTGATTAATTATACCAGTGGCGCTTCCAAGTGACAGCATTAAAATCTGAATATGCTGATTTTTTCTACTAATTAAATTTAACTACTGCTTGTCTACCTTTCATTACAAATATGTAAGTATATCAACTATATTGAGAATTAAAAAGATTCTGGTGATGCTGCTGCTGCTGCTGCTAAGTCACTTCAGTCCTGCTAATCACCATCAAAATTTGGAATTTAAAAATACGGTCAAATACATACAAATAAACTTCTGAAATAACCTGTCTGGATTTAGGATACTTACTATACTTCTATTTTTCCTTTGATTCAGAACTCTTTGGTGCCAATCTAAATGTCTTGATTTCTTTTAATTAAGGAAAACATTTTATGATGTTACATTGAAATTATTACGTTTTCTAGAAGATGTTGCACTCTTTTTCCTCATTTCAGGTTATTTTAAGAAGGACACATTTCTACAATGAGTTAAAAAAATATCTCAACCTGAACCAGCTTCCTTTCTCCGTTAACTACACCCCAGTCCCCAATACTATCCCCACAAATCCCTCCAACAACACATCCCCTATGTTCTTCCATCAGTAAAATGGGCCACTGAAAAGGCATCAGATTAGCTTTATATATCAACAGATTTGTCAATTTTGCTTTTTGACTTTTTCTCCTTATTTTAAAAATATGGTAGACACTCTTGGAAACCATGGTGGTCAGCATTTCTTCAAGACAAAGGCAGACAGTAAAGAGACCAAACCATTAAGAAAATGTCATTCAGATCACAGTCTATTTTACAGCCTGAAAAGCCAGAGATGCAAAGCTACTCAATCTTACAGTAAATACTTTCCAGTAACTTAGCCAAAAGCACATTTAAAAATAACACAGGTAGCCACACACAGCCCTGAACAGAGACATTTCTGAATCTTTGTGTTAATCATCTAGTCCCTGGCCGAACTGCTGTGCATCAAAAGTTCTCTTAGTCCCCTTGGTAAGTGTAACAAGATAGAGACAGGGAGAAACACTGTAGCCATGTTATCTCCACTGAACTAACATTTATTCTGAGTTTTACAAACTAATCCTAGAATAGCAAACAAAGACACAGTTTAAAAAAAAGCAGGCTTCCTATGTCATTATAAAATGGATGGTTCCATTGGCTACTCAGACTAACACAATAGCAAGCAAAACCCTTTGACCTTGGAAAAGCATAGTAAACATAATACCTACTGCTAAATTACATGGTTTACCAATTTCCTCAAAACCAAAAATAAATCTCTCACAAGTAAACTATTACAAGAGTAAACAAAAGCTTGTCTTGTTCTATCATTTGCTTAAAAGCAAGCACAGTGGCGGTGGGAGAGGGATTAAGAAACACAGCCAGACAAATCCATAAAACCTCCAGTGTAAGATAAAACTACCCTGCAGGAGCAACCAATGCAGTCTGACCCAACAGCTGTACACAGTTGCACTAATTAAAATGAAGAGCTAGCCTGCATAACACACAGGCCATTCACTGGACCTTCCAGATAAGTTGGCCGGGGTTCACCATGGCACTCCCCCTCAGCAGACCTACAAGCTAAAAAATAAATTGGCACATGGCTCAGGGCACTTGCATGTGAAAATACATACACATTCTAGCATTCAGGAATCATCACAACCACGCAGACTGGAACATATCCTATAGGCTATAAAAACCCACACACACACAAAGGAAGTGGTACGGCTACATTACGTCAGCTCTCGCCTCAATTCATAAATGCAAAAACCACAAAACAAGACAAAAACCTAAACGACCTTTGGCTGGAAACCTTCTAAGAGTGAATGGATGTAGGTTAAGTCTTTAAATATGTTACTGAACAGGACTCGTTGATGCATCGCTTTCAACAGCCACAGGGAAGGCAGAAATGTAATCGTAGTCCATTCTCTCAAGCAACCAGATCAAATAACATTTCAAGCACAGCCTGCCAAGCACCAGGGCCTGCCAGAATACAATGAGCACTCAAGTGCTCTGGACTGAAAACCACCTTTC
Source organism: Bos taurus (assembly GCF_002263795.3). Lineage (NCBI taxonomy): Eukaryota > Metazoa > Chordata > Mammalia > Artiodactyla > Bovidae > Bos > Bos taurus. The sequence goes on along the minus strand of NC_037343.1, from coordinate 44,729,615 downwards.
ACTGGTCCCAGAGATCTTTATAAAATAGTTTAAACACTACTAAATTACAGAGTTGGAAAAAAACAAACACAAGGCTTCTAACTGCAGCTCCCATACTACTGCGAAGTTGCTGGTAAGCCTCTAAAATGTCCGCCTTGTGTTATTTAACCAGGCAATGCACATGTTCAGAAAGGCAATTGCCTCTCAGAGCCCAAACCTAACACGCACGTAAAAATGGAGAGTTTTGGTTGTGCATCTGGAAATAATTGCCCACAGATCAACGGGCTTACATGGGATATTGTTCCAGTCTGTATGGTTTCAAATCATGTCTACTTTAAATTTGGAGCTCCTAGGAAGGAAAAAGAAAAAGAAAGTAAGAAAAGGCCAGAATTGTGGGCACACAATTTTAAGGACTCTGTCAACTCTGTTCTCAACATGCACTCGGTGGCTCAAACTTAAAGCACAGACACACACATCAAAGGGGAAAACTAATCTACTGGCCTCGGTGCTCATTCACATACCATTTTTTTTTTAATTGCCATATGATTGAGAGGAGGCCTTCAGCCAAACAACACCCCAAAGACAGCATAGGCACCTGTGGGCCAGAAAGGTGAAAGGCCCAGAGAGTACACCCAAGGGATCAACTGCAAGTTTCTTTCTCAGCAAACAAAAAGTGGTCAAGCAGGTCTCTCCCCAGCTTCAACCACAGAGCAAGATCTGAGCAAACAGGGGAGGGGTCGGGAAGTCATCATCTCAAACCCGGGGAGGAAAAAAAAATAAGTTTAAACTTAGACCAATCTTCTTCAAAACCATCCTTGCGTTTTATTTTAGCTAACCTGGTAAAATAAGGGTATTTTGGATCCAGGAAACAAACTATTTTTGTCACCTAAGCAGTCCTAAATTACTTTAGAACCAAGTCCATCCAATTCACTTTATTTTTAAACCTAAATTTGCTCCATTGTCAGCAGTAAAGTTCCTAATCAAACAGCGGCTTTTGGATTACACACTGTTCATATTCAGTTTTCCTTTTAAAGAACACATACACACACACACACTCCTTTAAAAAAAATAGAAGTATTTCTCTGCCCTAAACAAGTTTCTTAATTGGTTTATTTAATTGAGATTTCTAGAGTTTTGACAATTTAAAAAAACAAAACAAACTAGTGAGCCCAACAGAACTGCCATGGGACACAACCATACCTATTCCTGATTCCTGGAAAGCCACCGCCATTCCCGGTAATACCCGAGCTGTTCCCCTTTCTGGGGTCATCACACACTGGGGTAATCCACAGAGTAGCGTCCACCCACCTCGAGAGCCCCTGCGCCCGCAGCTGTCCAACTTCCTGGCCCAAGACCCGCGTTCCCCTCGCAGCCAGAGGGGCCGGCCACTTCCCTGCGGCGGATCGCAGCCGGAGCTGAGCTCTCGGGCCTCCTCTCCTCTCCTCCTCCTCGTCCTCCGGTGCAGAGCTCCCTCGCAAACTCAGACCGGCGGGACAGACGGGGGCTCAGGGCGTGAAATGCACTTGCTAAACAAAAGGAGGCCAGGGCGGCCGCAGGGCAGCCGGGCGCGGGCTCAGGTCCCCGCGGCGCGGCGGCTCCGGAGGCGGTAGCCGCGCCGGGCCCCGCCCGCGGCTGGAGGAAGCGGCCGCCGCGGCTCACGCTTCTTCAGCCCCGGCGGCCTGGCCGACACTGCCACATGCCTGTGACCCAGACGCTGGGAGAGAAAGAGCAGCCTCCCGCGGCGGCGGCGCCGGTGGCCGGCAAAACCCGGGCTGGAGCCCGGCCCGCTCGGCGCGAGCCCCTGCCCACCGCCACCGCGGGCGCGCGCACACACAAAGCGGCGGCAATTGTATCTCCGGACCAACTCGGCCAGCCTCCCCTCCCTCCAGACCTCCCTCCCCTCCCAACAGCCGGAACCGGGAGACTGTGTGATTGATGGCAGCTCTTAATAGCGTGGTCAGCTAGAAAATGCATCTGCAAGCAAGATATTAAAGAGGCAGCGCATCCCCGTGAGTGATCAGCAGTTCACACATCCTAGAGCTGCCTCTGCTTCTGCCAAGAATATTAATGCCAACCACCTCTGACGTCTAACAAATGCAGATGAAATAACCAACAATCACAGACACAGTGAACATTTGTTTCAAAGAAACACGAGAGCAAGAATCATCCTTTGATGTCAAACATTTCTGACCCCAATTTTTCTTACAGGTTAAGAATTCTCTGTAAGTTATTTGTTTAAAAGTCTTCTCTCCAATCTTCTTTCCCCAAGAAAATAAAGATCCATCTGCTAGACAAGGCAGAGTTTAAATAGGACTTGATTGAAATCCATCTAATAAAGAAGCAAAATAAATACACATTCCTTGCCATGTGGCCTTAAATAAACATACAATCCACCAACTACCAGATTCCAGACCCCTTATTAATTTCATTGTTATGGGCATCTAAATAGAACTACCAAAAGTAAATTTCAAATGGTTTCTTTTTCACCTGCAATCTGGTAAATATCTATCAACTTGCTCAAATTTACCCAAGTTTAAACTATGTTCAAAACATGTATTCCCTAGTGATAACAGCCACAATCATTTTGTCCTACTGAATAAGATACTTTACAGCAAAATTTTTTAAAATACATACCTATGGAATATAAATTCAAATTATTAAATTCACTTAGTGTCAACTCAAATCTGAAAGCTACAAGCTCAAAATTTAACTGATCACTTTTGATGTCTTTAATATTACACCTTTCACCTTCCAGCAAGTTTCTTGTAACTCTCAAACAGCTTTATACATGTTATTGGATCTTCCAAGGTCCAGTTGCTGAATTACTAGGTATCCTTTCCAATTGGCACACATTAGATTAAGTGATTTGCCCAGAGCTTCTCAACAAGGGGGCAGCATTAGCAGTGGAGGAGAAGCATAGAGAAGAGCCTAGATCCTGCCCTCAATGGCACAGATAACCAAACTGACTTGCACATTTGCTATTAAACATCATTCTGATTTCTTTTAAAGAAAATTCAGGTTGTTCTACAGGAGACAGAACTCTCTAAAACTACTAACAGAGCACATGTCCTGAAAGCAAGAGCTAAGGAGGCATAATGCCTTTGCCACCTGAAATGCTGTTGTGATGAGGACAAATCAGAGATGGTCCTCACACAAGGACATATCAGCTTCCCTTAACACCATCCTCGCTAAGATCACCTGAGGGGACCTGCAGCTTCCACCTCATAACCAAGCGGCTCTGAGATCACTCCATCCATGTCAGAAATGAAATCAATCCTAAAGCCTAGGGACAAAAGCCACTCCTGTACTGGGACACACTTCCATTTTCCCACCAGCTCTGTCTAGATAGAAGGTAGGACCAGAAGAGAGAGGTGTTTTCTTTGTTTTGTTTCTGGTCTGCAGCACAATAAAAAGTGCTGGTTTATCCCAAGTTGGAAAGGGCTAGTGAGAACAACCAAGCTGCTCTAAATTCATACTGTTCCTAGTCTCATGAAAATTCTAAATGTTTTGACAGCATTTTATGACAGCACTTCTGTTCTTCTGTCCCAGGCTTGCACCCCCTGCTAATCCATCCACACCCAGCCCCCCACTTTCTAATTACACCAGTCTTTCAATTTCCCCAAGGTGTTAGGATTTCTACTAAAGTCATCACTACCTTTTCCCATGAGAAAAGAAATATCCCCTGCCATCCCCAATCCCCCAAGCCCAACCCCCTCCCCCCCCACACACACACACAGTTTAAAAAGCCTACTCCTTCAGAGTTCAGGTCAAGTATCAAATGTCAAATGTCAGAGATGCTTCCTCTGAGGCCCCATTCTAGGTCAAGTTCCCTTGTTATAATAAGTTCTCAGGGAACTGAGTTCATTCCTTGAGAGCATTTATCTCAGTTTGTAACTCATTGGTGTGACTTTCTGATTAATGTTCCATCAGAGAAAGTTCTGTATGTTTGCTCATCATCAAATACCTGGCATCAAGCACACACATCTTTGAAATGAGTAACTGAATTGAGGGCAACAACCCTGTTCTATTCATTTTGCATATTCTCTGCACAGTTATGCAAATCAAAAAATTAAAATTATAATAAAGATTTTTATCCCCAGTTTATAGAGATGTAAATCACTGTGCCTAGGGTAACTCACAAAAACACTACGACCCAAACCTATCTGCAAGCCTTACTTTTTAGCTTGAGTCAGTGAAGTACAGATGTCATTATTAATATATTCAAGACAAGTTCTTTCTACTTATGTGGCATTTAAGCAAGGGGCAAACCACAGGGGTAAGCTGGATAGACTACCAAATCCTGTACGCACACAGAGAGCAACATAAACAGAATATAACACTTGGAAAGTACATTATACACTAGTTTGTCTTTAAGTTTCTCTGAATGCAAAAGTACCACCAAATTCTGGTCTAAGTGGGGGAAGGGGTATGATCCTGACCCCTCAGTTTACACCTAGCTTTTTCTTTATTTTCAGTTATCTCCTCTCTAAAACAACTCTACTTCCCTGATATGGGAGCTTTTGTAAAAAAAATTTTGCCCTGAGGACTCCTAGTCATTGGTGACAGACATTCCAAAACTGCCCTCCCCAACTCCTCAAAGTGAAGAATTCATTTTAAACATCATTAATGTGAGCTTGTAAATTAAGGGATCTGTAGATAAGAAAGGGAAGTTCTTACAACAGTTTCTTAGATGTCCTGCACACCACTACAAGAAAAAGCCAAAGTGTGAGATGAATGAAAAAATATTGGGTATTCCCCATCGTCACCCCAAATTAAGCTTCATTGTCATTTTCAGCATTTCACAAGGCACTGCTTGGTTCCCAGAGGAGTTCACCCCAGCCTTGTCTATGTCACAAGTCTTCCTTTTGGTCTAAGTTCCATTCCATGTAAATTCCAGCTCCGGGTTTTAGAATACTCTTCATTTATCAAAACAACCCTGTCAAGTTGAGTACTATTAACAGATAATGAGAGGAGACAACAGATGTGGTTAGAAGAAAAGCACTCAGTATTCTACAGGCCTCAGCATGCAGCAAAGTGAGCTGACATCTGACTTTACCCTAACATTTATAATTAAATACAAAGTCTAGTTAAACTAACATTAAAGCTACGACTGGGAGCAGTACGCAGGGGAAATGTCAAGTATAACCTTAGCAGGTAATAGTTGAACAGGGCTCAGGTTATTCCAGAACCTTAACCTTGAACAACTACCATGCCTTCCTCTCTCTGCCACCCAGCTTCTGTCATAGACAGAAGACTTGTGGCCACATGGTCGAAAGACAGCAGCTTTGGACCACTCCTTAAAACCACTAAAGGGGAAGGAGATGACATTTTTACATGAAAGTTTAAAAATAACATTCATCTAGCAAGAATTAGTGAGGTCTGTCTCAAGTGGACCCAATCAACATCCATTCTTAGAGCATTCTTTTATAAAATCATTCAGATCAAGTAATTTGGCTCAGCTAAGAGTCAAAGCGTCAAAAGATTACCAAAATCAAGCAAACACGGACCAAGTCAAGGGCTGTCTTGGTATTGTTAGCAATGTTTGCATACTCTCCTAGGAAGCGGACGTTTTGTTTTGCATGACTATGGAGACTATGGATATACGATGTTAAGCAAACGTCTACTTCTTTCCCTCTTCCAATTCACAAAATAGCGCCACACAACAAAACTTTTCAAAAAACTTTTCCAAAAAGTTTTCAAAAGAAAAATACCAATATATAGTTCTTTTTGAAGCCCTTTTGGACGTATTGATTATTATATGTTCCTACAGAAAACCCAAGCAATCCTATTCAACAAGCTGAAGTCTCTCTCTCCAGACTCTCTTCTAGAACATTTGCACACAAACTTCCACAAATATTTAAGAACATATATATTCATTTGTCTAGGGGCTCACTCCATTGATTTTTATTTCACAATAATAAAATTCTTTTCTTCCTATATGACATCTTGCTTTCCTCAGATTGCAGCAGACCATTAACACAAAATTCTCTTGTGTGGGGAGTACCATAATTAACAAGTCCTTAATTACTACAACACACTTTGTGCTGTCACTTTAGTATAGCCTTTTTATACTAAAATCTCTAGTTTAATGAATGTGCACTTTTCAGTCAAAAAGATTGGGCCAAACTGCTCTCCAAAAAAAAGTAGACCAATTTACAGCACTCTTCCCAAGAGCAGGGCCCGTTCCCACGTGTGTGACCTGGTGGTTTCCCTGAGCTTTGCACTACACACTCTCCTGGATCTCCTAAGACCTGATTGCTCTCTGTTTCTTGCCAGGCCAGCTCCCAAATACAGGCAGTCGGTGTCCAGTCTCTTTTTATCACACCCTGGTATCTCTCATGGGTGAGAAGATTTACTCTCAAGATACCTCTATGACAAGACTTCATTTTTCTAGCCCTGAGCTTGCTCCTTAGCCACAGATTCAGTTTGCAAATTCCCTCTGGACTCAACCACAAGGCATTCCACAGACACTCTCAGATCATCCTCAACAAAATAAAAATATTCTTCCCCAACATGTTCTGGCCTCCTCAGACTAGTCTCAGGAACTCCCATTACTCTGGTATAAGAATTAGTAGTATGCCCTTTCTTTTTAAAGGAAATCATGACATACCCTAAAATGTATGTGATATCAGAGTTAGCACATTAAACATAATACACTTCTCAGTTTTTAGTACTAGGCTCCTCTGTCCTTGGAATTTTCCAAGCAACAATACTGGAGTGGGTTGCCATTTCCTTTTCCAGACTTCCATGGTGGCTCAGATGGTAAAGCATCTGTCTACAATGCAGGAGACCTGGGTTCGATCCCTGAGTCAGGAAGATCCCCTGGAGAAGGAAAAGGGAATCCACTCCAGTACTATTGCCTGGAAAACCCCATGGACAGAGGAGCCTGGTGGGCTACAGTCCATGGGGTCACAAAGAGTCGGACACGACTCAGCGACTTCACTTTCCAGGAGATCTTCCCAACCCAAGTACTGAACCCACATCCTTTGAGTTTCCTGCACTGGCAGGTGGATTCCTTAACCACTACTGCACCTGGGAAGCCTCCCTAATTACCTATCCCATTCATTAATCACATCACTTTCCATTCAGCCAACAGTTAAGGACTAAATCACACAGTTGCTCCGTAGGTAAGGGTACAGAAGAACAGGAACATGAAAACAGACCAACTAGGATGGCGATGATCACTGCACATACAGAAAAGGACTCACACAGAGAGCCATGCACATGTGTGATGCAATAGTTAGGCAAGTATTCCAAATTACTGGGGGAAAGTGAATTCTTATGTCGCTAGTGCCAGAATCTTAATGTCTACTCTTTTACATTTCAGAATACATCTGAATTAATTTCAACCTGGATACTGTTGGAAACTTAATATACTCTTTTAAAATAACTAGAAATAAATCAGATTCTACAAATCAGGGAGGCTAACCTTGGGTAAAACTATGAACATCACATACTCCAAATTAAATGCATAGGTACAAGATTAAGACTGGAGATTAAACTACAAGCTTCCTTTTGTTTTACACTTCCCAATACAGACTCAAGCATATGTTTGAGTGATAAATTGCTAATAAATATTTAAGGTGCTATTTCATAGAGAACAAAATCATCGACATTATTAATTAAATATATTCCTAGAAATAAAGGAGGAAAAAAACAAATGCATGCAGCACACCAACTCCTGCTTTTCTAAGAACAGTGAGCAGAAATGAAGCGCTGGCTCCAGTGTGTGCTCACTGCAAACTCTTCTGACACAGGAAGCTGATCAAAGGCCGGATCTGGAGGTTTTAGTTTCTGCAAGTGTGTGGCACTCTCATGGATGTGGGATGTGAAACATATCTTGAGAGAAGACAGACCTCTAAGACAGCATCTGCTTTAAATATTTTTCAGGACATTTTCATCTCTATTTTTAAAACTTACTAGAGATCTCAGATTGTATAGATGAAATTATAATGTTCCATCAGAGTGATACTTTGAGAGGGCAAAAATACAGTTAAAAAAAGAGATTTCTCATTTGGAAAAGTTTTGTGAATAAGAAGCAGAGTTTTGTAGAAGAAACAGCTCAGAATCTCAGGACCTTGACAGGATGTTTAGAAATAGGGCCTGACAATATGTGATAAAAATCAGTGTGGAGATCCAGCCAAGTTTATAGGAAGTAATCTTAAGACAACTAAAATCCCCAGCTGGAATCACCATATCAAGAATTTAAAATATTAAACAAAAAGAAATAAAATAAAATATTAAACAGACAATGCTTACAAATCCAAAACACTGTTTTGCCCTTTTCCTAAAAAAAATTTTTTTGCTGTATGTTTTTTCTTGTACTATTGCCTCCAATAAACTGAACTCTTTTTAAATCACCAACAGTTATTTAAGGAAAAATATAAATGCAAATGTTTCAAAACATTAAATAAGTACCATGTGCCAGATTCAACATCACAAGTGGCATTAAAGATCCAGTACTTTTCTGCTTAAAAACCAATCACTTCTCTCTAAAAAAGGTCAGAAGACTCTAGTTCAAAATATCTACTCAAACATCTAATACATCAATTAAAACAAAAATAAAAAGCCAGATTCTAAGCATGTCTGCCCTTAACAACACAGGATGGTTTCTTTTCTCTTCTTTGGAGGGAGACGTTCATTTGAACATCCATTCGAGTTTAATTTTAAGTGACTAGAAAAAGCAAATATTTGGGCTGCAGGAAATACAACTTAGGACAAAGGAAGCCACGGCTAACTTTCTAACATTTACTTCATGTGATTCATTCTAACAATAAAACCTAAACAGTGAACATTCCCTCTAATCTTCAGAGCAAGTTAACTCTACAGCGAAAACGATGCATGCCCCATCACCAGACTCTATGTTTAAATGATTACAATGTAAAGCATGTTCATTCTCACAAGTGAGAGGAAATGACTGCCAAATGCTTCCTTTACAAACTCCCCAGAATAGGGTCGGTCCCTTAAATGTGAGATTTTCCTGACACTCCAATTACAGCAGACCTTGAACAAACAGAGATGCATTAAAAGCTGACTTGGTTATATTATCTTTTATTGAAGGCCTAGCAAAGATAGCACTGTCCAGTGCTATCTACATTTTTTTTTGGTGCCTTAATCATTTATACATGAGAAAAATTCAATAGTTTTTTTTTTTTTTTTTTTTTTAATGATAATAACCACAGGATGTAACCTCAGCGGTATTGGTCTTTTTCTTAGGAAGGTCAGAAAAGCTTTAAAAACAGGAAGTCTCTGCTATAAGGTTGAGAAATGTTTGTTTTAACAGTCTAAGGCTTTATGGTTGCAGTTTGCAGTCAAGTGTTATGGAGAACTAGAGTTTATTCTTTCCAGCCAAAGATTAACATCCCTGGGGAAAAAGCCAAAAAGGTGCCCAAACAACTAGAAAAGCACATTATCCTAAAATAAGACTTGCTATAGAAAATGAACTATAAATCTTCTTAGCTATCTCCCTTTCAACAGTACATAGGAACTAATTTAGTAGGTGTAGGATGACAAACAATTTATCTTTTGTGATCATTCATAAAGGCAAGAGGAAAGCCATAGTAACCAACACTAAGACAACCACCTAGCAACAATTAGCAACTGGGTTAAGAATTAACACTTGCCATTTTATATGTGTTTTCTCTTGATTACCTCATTTTTATCATATTATTATAATCAAATATAAGAATCACAATCTTTCTTAAATGAAAATTCTTGCTAAAAAACCAAATCAGCGCAGATTAAAAAACTTTTTTATCTTCGACAAAATGGTTGGTTTTTGCTTTTAAAGCCACTATAGCTTTTTAAAAAAATTCCTAACATATCCAACATCAAAGATATTTTATTTATCGTGAAACTAGTCTTTAGCAATTTGAAAAATGGCTTTATCAACACAATAAACTGTGTGGGAAAAAACTGTTTTATCATTTTTGAATTCTATTTCATATGTAATAAAGGGATTTTTATTTTTATTGGAGTATCAGTTCAGTTCTGTTCAATCGCCCAGTAGTGTCTGACTCTTTGTGACCCCATGGACACCAGCATGCCAGGCCTCCCTGTCCATCATCAACTCCTGGAGTTTACTCAAACTCATGTCCATTGAGTCGGTGATGCCATCCAACCATCTCATCCTCTGTCGTCCCCTTCTCCTCCTGCCTTCAAGCTTTCCCAGCATCAGGGTCTTTTCAAATGAGTCAGCTCTCCGAATCAGGTGCCCAAAGTACTGAAGCTTCAGCCTCAACATCAGTACTTCCAATGAACATTCAGGTCTGATTTCCTTTAGGATGGACTGGTTGGATCTCCTTGCAGGCCAAGGGATTCTCAAGAGTCTTTTCCAATACCACAGTTCAAAAGCATCAATTCTTAGGTGCTCAGCTTTCTTTATAGTCCTACTCTCACATCCATACATGACCACTGGAAAAACCATATCCTTGACTAGACAGACCCTTGTCGGCAAAGTAATGTCTCCACTTTTTAATATGCTGTCTAGGTTGGTCATAACTTTTCTTCCAAGGAGCAAGCATCTTTTTATTGGAGTATAGTTGGTTCAAAATGTTTTAGTTCCTACTGTACAGCAAAGTGAATCAGATATACATATATCCATTCTTATTTATCTTTGGCTGTGCTGGGTCTTCACTGATGCGTGAGGACTTTCTCTAGTTGCAGCAAGCAGGGGCTACTCTCTTAAGTTGTGGTGCACAGGTTTCTCATTGTGGTGTCTTCTCCTGTTGCAGGCTCTAGGTGCTCCAGCTTCAGTAGTTTTGATTCCCGGGCTCTAAAGCGCTGTGTGGTTTACTTGTAGTGCACAGGCTTAGTTGCTTCTCGGCATATGAGATCATCCCAGACAAGGGATCAAACCTGTGTCCCCTGCATCACAAGGTGGATTCTTAACCACTGGACCACCAGGGAAGCCCATATCAACTCTTCTTAAAATTCTTTTCCCACATAGGTCTGTGCTGTGCTTAGTCACTCAGTTGTGTCCAACTCTTCACGATCACATGGACTACAGCCCATCAGTTCATGGGGTTCTCCAGGCAAGAATATGTGAGTGGGTTGCCATGCCATCCTCCAGGAGATCTTCCCAACCCAGGTCTCCTGCATTGCAGGTGGATTCACTACCATGTGAGCCACAGGGAAGCCCCCATATAGGTAATTACAGGGTATTGAGAAGGACTGTGTGATACAGGAGATCCTTATTAATTATCTATTTTCTATATAGGAGTGTGTATACGTCCATCACAATCTCCCAATTTATCCCTTCCAACCAGAATTAAATGTTATTTCATAAAAACTTTAAGGCAAAAATCCAAATATTATTATATGTATCCTGTCATTTAAAATCCATTTGGCTTCTATTTTTTTTTTTTCCCCCCATTTGGCTTCTAAAAGGCACTGCTTAGAAAATCATAACATCAAGATAAAATACTTTAAAATATGAACATACAGTGCTATTACCACAAAAGTTTGTCATTTACCCCAAGGTGTGTCAAGAAGGGAAATTAAAAGTTATCTTCTACTTGACAGTTACAGCTAACTTCACACCTTTAATATTTACCTCCACAATATGGCTATAGGGGATTAAATTAAACTACCTTCTTTTAACATATGGAACTAAAATGGCATTCCTTCCCTGTTAGCTCACCTGGTAAAGAATCCACCTGCAATGCAGCAGACTCTGGTTCAATTCCTGGGTTGGGAAGATCCACTGGAGAAGCAATAGGCTACCCACTCCAGTATTCTTGGGCTTCCCTGGGGGCTCAGCTGGTAAAGAATCTGCCTGCAATATGGGAGGCCTGGGTTCAATTCCTGGGGGTTGGGAAGATCCCCTGGAGAAGGGAAAGGCTACCCACTCCAGTATTCTGGCCTGGAGAATTCCATGGACTGTATAGTCCATGGGGTCGCAAACAGTCGGACATGACTGAGCGATTTTCACTTTCAACCAACTAGATGTCCTCCTTATCTTTCAAAAGGCACTCCTTTAATAACAACTTAAGCCCAGTTTTCAGTTTAGTGTACACTCTATACTGACCAGGCTATTTTTCCTGAATATTGGAAGACAATAAAGCAATGCTTTCAAAATTTTGAGGAAAAATAGTATCCAACCTAAAATTCTATATCCAACCAAACTATGAATCAAGCATGAGCAAAAAATAAAGGCATTTCAGGCATGCATAGCCTTGAAACATTTACTTCCTAGACATTGTTTCTCAGGAAGTTATTTCACAAATGAAAAGGAATCAAATAAAAACAAAAAATCTACAAAAACTAGCCTCTAAGATGATGTCCAGAGTGACAAAAAAGGGAAGACGCCTTCCAACAGCCATGTGGCAATTCTAGACATTAAATCAAGAGAAGGGGTTCCAGGAGGGATACCACCAAGAGTGATTTATAGGTTTCCCATAGTTTCCATTACATTGAAAGGAATTTTATATAGTATTGTTGGAAACTATGAGGTGATTTCAAGATAGGAATATATAAAATTAAGCAAAGGAACACACCAAGGGGTGGGAGGTGCATGGAGTCGTGGGAAAGAAATGAATTATTAACAGGAAAGAAGATGATGTTGTACAAGAAAGAAAATTAAATCATAATACAATATGTGCTTCAGCTATAATAATATATACATTGTCCTTGTAACAGAAATATTCTATAATGATTTAATTACAAACTGTATTTAACTGCATTAGGAAGACGGAGGAAGAGAAAAGTGATATAAAAAGGATAAACCCTCATCTCTCATGGGACAAGGTCAGCAAATAATACCTAAAATATAAAATAAAAACATAAGCATGTCCTTTCTCAACACTGAGTTAACAAAAGAAATGCTTTAAAAAGTTACAATGGGCTCTCTGGGGAGTAAGACCCAAGGATGGAAGAAGTGAAGTGAAGTCGCTTAGTCATGTCCGACTCTTTGTGATCCCATGGACTGTAGCCTACCAGGCTCCTCTGTCCATGGAATACTCCAGGCAAGAATACTCGAGTGGGTTGCTATTTCCTTCTCCAGGGGATCTTCCCGACCCAGGGATCGAACCCAGGTCTCCTGCATCGCAGGCAGACGCTTTACCGTCTGAGCTACCAGGGAAGCCCAGGGAAGGATGGAAGAGGAAAGTGCTAAAAAAAAAAAGAATAAATCGTGTACTACATTTGATTCATTAAGTCCATTTACATATATTACCTAAATTGAAGGTAACATAATGTTGCTGAAAGACAAACATTAACAAAAATGTTGCTGAAAACCTTAGTTATTTAAGAAATTCACTGTCACATACCATTAAAGTTTCAGGATGTACTTCGGCCACCTGGTGAACAGAGCTGCAAATTTCAGAGGGTGGGAGGGAAAGAAATCCAGCCAAAGAAGCCAAAAGATAGATCCTAATACACAGGTAACAGAACTGAAATCTATTTTTCTTCATACAGAAAGTTGTACTACATTTTGCCACCTGCTGGCAAGATTCTTGAAATTTAGGCAATTCATTTAAACAACAAAAACTCAGTTTTTTGTGTTTTAAAGGAAAAACACAGAAATAATCCAAGAAATCAAAAAATGAATGATAAAACAACCAAATTCAATCATTATAATTTTAGTATACATAAAATGAGAAACATATCACTACCTATAGTAAAAGCTTTTAAAAGATAAATGCCATAAAAGCAAAAGTACAAACATATTATCTAGTTTCAAAGAATTTAACATAAATTTTCTAAACAATGTTTAAGCACTTTACCCGTTTGTTTATTCAAAGATATGTTCCATAAACAGCTAAAAGTTTTTTTAAAAGAGAATAAGACTGATAAAAGAAAATAGAGAATGTTTTCAAATACTAGTTAGAGGCAAAACTGCAAGCTTATCATCATGTTAACAGTGGTGTTTTTCAGTATCTCCCAAGCACCATGCCTTCTCTTTTGTTGAGAATAGTGCTGAATTTTAATGCCACTGTTTTGTCAATAAGAAGTGTTCACATACACTTCACAAGTTCATTAATAATCCTCTAAGAAGACCTAAATTAAACTTGGCAAGCAGCTTCTCATGAAACAAAATTTGCTTCTAGTTTGTGAGAACTAAATGTGCCAAGTGGCAAATTAAGATGTGGGAACCCACTTTAAAGGTTATGCTCTGGAAGTATTCGGTGACTCAAACAGAGGTATCATTAGGCGGCAGCAAAACAAATACTACTGGGACACCTGTTTCATTTGCAATCTGTTACTTTTCAGATGAGTAATTTTATGATGACCACCAAGAGCTATTAGGATAAACTTTAAAGGGAGACTGACATACACTCCCTAGATTTCCATTAGAGAACTAGAAGGCAATCAGAAAGCACCCCACTTTCAGCATTAAAAGCAAGAGAAAGAGTCCAGGAATTCACAGAGAACCTGCCTTTGTGCCAACTACATTGTGTGTGCTTAGTGTCCATGGGAATGCTGACATGTGTACTGCAAGTGGTAACTGAAGAGTCAATTAAGTAGTGGGAAAGGGCTTGCAGCAAAAATTTAAACTAAAAATAATCCATTTACAGGAGATTAGTACAAAAATAAAGCTGGTTAAACTATAATCAAATCTGTATTTCCAGTTTCAATAGTAAACACAGTTGTTAAGAGTGGTTAACACATAAGACCGCTAAGGGCATCCAATTTCAAGTACGAAACATCTGTTTTACTAATACTACCCCTGCTATATCCTCCATTTCTTTGCTCAGAGAGAGTGTGAGAATAAGAACAAGAAAAGGTATGACACATGAAAGGAAAAGAAGTGAGCTTACCTTAGGGAGTACTGGCCTTTCACATAAATCCCTAAAATTATAAATTCTAAAGCTGTCAGATTTCTACAGCTTTAAAGATTTTCTTAAGAAATAAGGTCAGATGAAAATGCAGTCTCTCCCCCTGCTGCTTTTCAGTCCCCACCAGCTGAGGCAGTGAGCCTGTTTCCACACTGAACAGTTGCAAAATTCAGAAAGTCAAGCCAGCTGGATGGGTAAAAGCAGAACGGCCTTGGAGTTCATGAGAAAAAAGCAATGGTGGAAGTCAATCACCTCTGACGTCCAACAAGGCACCAAGTCAGCTGAAATTTCTTCAGTTCTGGGGACTAACACAGTTCTTTCATTTCACCAGCAGTGAGATATAATTCTGGGTATTTTCCCAGGGGATCTTAGTGGTAAATGAGGCTCTCTCCTCACCTGCTCCCCTAAGAGCAGGAGGCAACATTTCAGCCCCAGCTCTTGACCAAGCTGTCCAGTATTTGGGTACTTTAGTCTGATGGTGAAAGGTGCCAGCTCTGGAGTCAGATGGCCAACACCGCCCATGCTCCACAATTCACTCACAGAGTGTTCTTGGGCAAGTATACGCTCATGTGTAAAATATGACTGTAACAGTACCTCCTACATACGGTTATCACAATGATGAAATGAAATGATTCAAGCAAAGCCTTGAGCCGAATGCAGGGCCCACAAGAAATGCTCTAATGAACACTGAGTTTTTGAGCACAAACTCCACCACGGACTCATTGGTAAGAAATCGATGAAAACAATCAGCCTGGGCCCAAACTGCCCGACCAGTGATACTGTAGTTCAGTCACCAAGTGATGTCTGACTCTGCAACCCCATGGACTGAGGCCATCAGCCTCCTCTGTCTATGTATTTCCCAGGCAAGAATATTGGAGTGGGTTGCCATTTCCTTCTCCAGGGGATCTTCCCAACCCAAAGACTGAACCAACGTCTCTTGCACTGGGAAGTTGTTGTTCAGTCACTAAGTCATGTCCAGCTCTTTGCAACTCCATGGACTGCAACAAACCAGGCTTCCCTGTCCTTCACTATCTCCCAGAGTCTGCTCAAATTCATGTCCATTGAGTCGGTGATGCCATCCAATTATCTCACATCTCATCCTCTGTTGTCCCCTTCTCCTCCTGCCCTCAATCTTTCCCAGCATCAGGGTCTTTTCCAATGAGTTGGCTCTTCACATCAGGTTGCCAAAGTATTGGAGCTTCAGCTTCAGCATCAGACCTTCCAATGAATATTCAGGACTGATTTCCTTTAGGATTGACTTGTTTGATCTCCTTGCTGTCCAAGGGACTCTCAAGAGTCTTCTCCAGCACCACAGTTCAAAAGTATCAATTCTTAGGCACTCAGCCTTCTTCGTGGTACAACTCCCACATCTGTACATGACTACTAGAAAAACCATAGCTCTGACTATATGGAACTTTGTTGGCAAAGTAACATCCCTTTTTAATACACTGTCTAGGTTTGTCATAGCTTTTCTTCCAAGGAGCTCAGTGAGGTTAGCAATTCATTATTTGTTTACAAAGAACATTACTCAATAAAAGTGGAGAGGGGGAATGCGAGAGAGGGCAGGAAAGACAACATTTTGTTTTTCATTCTGTTAGCACTGCTGCTACTTTATCTGAACACAGGAGGAGTGTCTGGACAGGTACTCAGCTGGGTCCTGCAAGCAGAGCAACGATCACAACAGGCAGCGCCTGTCTCAGTAGGAAGCCTATTCTTTGGCTCCTCCCTCCCAGTCCTCCTCATCCCCATGGACCAAGACTGCAGTGGCATACAGAGGCAAGCAATCTCAACATGCTATTGTCTAAGCCTTCCAGCCAGCGATCTGGATGAAATTAAGTGATCTCATTCTTTGTGCTCCCAATTTATGTCCTCAAGGTATTACTAAATATCCAAAGAAGCCTAAGGTGTATTATAGACAAAGGTGGAGGTAGGAGGGGAGGAGCAGATAGATACATTTCCAACAGGCACTCTTCTACATACCTACCAAAGCAGAACATATGAAATTATTAAAATAATACCAGTTTACATAAAACAAACACAGAGGAACAAACAATGGAGATGAGCCATCTGCTTCAAGCTAGAGAAAAGACGTGTGTCTATCAAAGAAAGGGCTTCTACAGAGTCACAAGTACTGTATTCAAATAATTTTCCATTTCCTCTGGACTAGTAAAAGCAGGCCTATCTATCATTAATGGATTAAAAACCCTGATTTTCTTTTTCTAAAACACTTATTTAAATGTTTATCCTTGGTGGGGGTAGGGCACACAATTAATTGGCCAAGGATTTTGTTGTTGTTTTAATAAGATCAATGTATTTCCAGTAAGCAACAAGATGGTTGGATGGCATCATCAACTCAATGGACATGAGTTTGAGCAAGCTCCGGGAGATGATGAAGGACAGGGAAGCCTGGTGTGCTGCAGTCCAAGGGGCTGCAAAGAGTCAGACCTGACTGAGCGACTGAACAACAACAAAGCAATTTCCACCCCAACATATTTTCATAAAGAGATGCTGCTCTTTTTCTATTTAGAGTGCTAGATACACAGATGAGTTTTTAACAAATAAATATTTATCGACTGATAAACTGCTTGAAATAACTATGATTTGCCCAAGGCTTGGAAAGTATAGAATGAAACAGGAGGAAAGGAACTAAGAGTTGGTGAATGTTGTGTAGAGAAGCACTCTGGTTAATACCTTGCCCAGGAAAAAACTATGTATTTGAAAATTGCTATGAGATCCTTCTCCAAGAGGAGACTATTACTAATCTTATTCTTTAAAAACAAAAAATAAAATAGTAATCTTGATGTTAGGAATCTTCCTCCTCATTTCACGTTGGACAAACAAGTTGGTTTATGCAGGTTCCTGCATGGCTAAGGCTTTTAAACTTAGACTCATCCCTTTCAGGGGCACTGATTTTGAAGTATCTCCACCCTCCGAGAGTTAACCACAACTTAATGCCACCTCTCTACCCTTCACATATTCTACTGCTACAATTCTCACATGTTTAAAGTTATTTTCTTACATACTGGTCTCCACTGCTAACTGGAACTACTCAAGGGCATAAAGTATGTTTTATTAATTTTTTGTATTCCCAAACTTCCTAAATATTTTATTCATGCCATAAAAAAAAAAAAACTACTGAGCCTACTATGCATCAGATGCTTTAATCATTCAACAAAAATGTATCGAAATGACACTGTTCTTAACAAGTATTTGGAACACACCTGTGAGTCCTGGCCACATGTTCTGCAGGGGGAAACAGAGGACCCACAGATATACTACAGTGTATCCAATGCGCTAATAAGGAAGAAAAACCTTAGAGCAAGCTAAGAAAGATGAAGAGTGTGCAGGGGGCAGGGCGCTAGCTCAAGCTAGGTATTCAAGGTGCTCAAGCAAGGTGCTCAAGCTAGGTGCTCAAGGTGCTCAAGCTAGGACTTGTGGCGAAATGAGACCTGAGCAAGCCTTTTAAGGAGGTCAGGCACTTAGCTTAAAGCTCCAAGGGGATCTCTGGAGAAGGGCATTCCAGACAGTTGGAATCTCCAGGGCAAAGGCTAGTGTGCTCAGCAGTGTTTCAGGAACAGCAAAAGGGCCAGAGGGACGAGGCAGGGAGCTGGCAATGAACTAGTAATAAGGTCAGAGAGGACCTCACAGGCCATCATAGGAGTGTGGGGTTTAGGGAGGGAGGGAGGCGCTGTTTGTTTTGCTTTTGGCTGTGCTGGGGGGCACAGATTTTATCTCCCCAACCAAGGCTCACACCCGTGCCCCCTGCACTGGAACCATGGAGTCCAACCACTGGACTGCCAGGGAAGTTCCAAGAGTGTTCTTAAAGTAACTGCATACCTGCAAGATCAGACAAGAAGCACACATCCCAAGATACATATATCTGTACGTGAAATATATCCAGGTGCTACTAAAATTTTAAAACAAGATTTTTGCTGCTTCTCCTGCACCCTAATGGATCGATCATCTTGCACATCTTGTTCCTTGGAGAAGCAGCACCCCCACTCTGAAGACCACTACCCTAGGTTACCATAGCTTGGACAGCTAACAATATATTCTTGTGTCACCTGTGAGCCATGCTTTCCTAAGACCCTTAACACAGTCTGAGGACCTCTCTGTAGGCATTACAGATAACCCCAGTTTGTAGGAGGGTTGAAATGGAACACTTTGGGGGTTTTGTTTTTGTTTCCCTATCCAAGCGTTTCTTAAAACCTCTTTCTCTTGGGTAAGGAAGAGGCACCTGACCTGGGTCATACCCTTTTCAGTACTCATCATTCTCAATCTTGGCTGCCACGAGGTGTGGAAGGTTTTTAAAATTTAGAAAACTCCTCGGGTGATTCTAATGTGCAACTGTGGGGACCACATCAGTGTCGCACACAGCTCTGCCTTCTTAACTGAACAAGCAACCACAGTCAGGAGTGATCAGTGTTATTCTGGGACAGGCATAGAAAGTACCCAAACCAGGCAAGCTAAACCTATTTCTAAAAGTTCTTGGAACAATTAAATGAGGCTTAAAAGAATGAGAAGGAACTAGCCCACTCTAGTTAGATGGAGCAGCAGGTGCAAAGGCCCAGCAGTAAGAAAATATCTGATAAATTTTTAAATTCACATTCTTCATGAAAGAGACTATTATACATGTATGCATAACTGAATCACTTTGCTATACAGTAGAAACTAACACAACACTGTAAATAAACTATCCTTCAATAAAATACATTTTATTTTTTTTTAATTCACATTCTTCCTTTCTCTCCCACCAACTGTCCCAGGATTGAGAGGGTCTCAGGACACAGGATTTCCCATTTTAAAACAAGAAAGGTCCCAGGGACAAACTGGTCACCCCATCACTCTACCCTGACCAGGGAAAAAGAACTGCTAAAGTGATCACTCAGGTTCCAAGACACATTTACTAATAGGTGGGATAATCATTGCATATTATGAGCAGTTCAGTCTCTTTGGCACATGTTAGTTTTATGAAGCAGGATTCCTAAGACATGGCATGCTACGATGGCTGCCATCTTGCACTCACTCCCCTCACTCCACTGGGTGCTGTGGAAGTCATTTTTAAGTAAGGGAGTGAAAATTAGATTTGATACTATTAACTGAGATGCTATAAGATTACAGGATCAACAGGACTAGATGATTAAATTGGGGGAAGGTTCCAGAGAAA
Source organism: Bos taurus (assembly GCF_002263795.3). Lineage (NCBI taxonomy): Eukaryota > Metazoa > Chordata > Mammalia > Artiodactyla > Bovidae > Bos > Bos taurus. Next base: position 44,709,692 of record NC_037343.1, on the reverse strand, counting down.
GAGGTAAAAACATGACCACTTTGTAGCTATGACATAAAACACAAGCTGTTCTCAATTTATAACCTCAGTATGATCCATGAGTTCACTTGCGGATTCATAATTTAAACTACATGTTTCCACAGAAACCATTTTATAAGTTATTGTTACATTTCTAGGTCAGGTCACTAACCTACTAAATCCCTTAAGAAGTTCACTGTATTTTTCCAGTGAAAATTTTTAGGAAACAATACTGCTGATACATGTAAGACTCTTGAAGTGAATTAAGTCATTTTCTATTTATTTTGAATGTTGGTATTTGAGGCAAAAATGTTTAATTGACAAAGAAGGAGATACTGATACTTGCACAGGGTTTAAATGGGTCTTCTGGGTATTTTCAAGGGCTAAGAAGAGGCTCTTTCTGACAACAGGTTTTACTTTGTAAATGCACAGCTTTCTTTTCCTTAGTGCAGATATGACTAGTTCAACTTTCTATATTTAACCTGCCATAATTAGAGTCAGGTTTTGTAAAGAAATATTTTCTTGAGATAACCAAGGAAAAATTAAAAGAGAAAAAAAAGATGGATGCTAAACACTGCCCGAGGTAGAATGAAATGGATAAGAAAAGACGCTGGAGCTGGAGGGCGCTGGTGAGATGATGTGTGTCAAGTCCGGTAGGGGTCAAAGAACAGGAGAAGGGGGCAGGTGGCTCCTCGGGGACACAGCTGAGGACAGAAATGACAGACGGGCCACAAATACTCGACTGTGTACAGCTTAGAGGCAAAGAAGAAGGGGCAAGAAATTCTAAGCCCCTTGCTTAAGTCTCAACCATCTTTATTTGTTGAGGTCCATTCCATCCTCAGGACAATGTCCCACTTACTCTAAGGGAGAGCCAGCTTGCTGGGTTTATAACTTGATAGGTTCAACAACAGCCATCAAATGCTCTGTAATGGCCTCAGGTAACTCCATGTCCAGGAAAGGCCAGTCATCTCCTTAACACTCTCCCTAGCACATTCAATTGTCTCACCTCCTTATCTTTCTTTGGTATTTTAGTCAGGTTTCTGCCTCACTAAAATCCACCCACACAGTATATCTTAAGGCTACCATAATATTTGGTGAAAATGCCTAAAGAAAAAGAGAATACTAGAGTTGAGAAAGGGACTCAGATTATACAAAGCAGATCCAGTCCTCTGGAGAGTCATATCAAAATAAGTCAGTTCCAAAGCACTTCTGTATATTTTAACTAACTAAATGAACCGTATGATAACAGAAAATTTCACAATTCAAATACAAATCAAAAACCTGAGGCTCAACTTCCTCACCCGATCTTCTTGATCAGCTCTCTCAAAAGGGATATTTCATATTTCTCACCTTGGGACATGGTACTGCCAAAAACACAAACAGCAAGTATCTGCATACATTTACCCATTACTTGGTACATAGTACTATTTCTCACAATTGAGCCATTTAAAGCAGAACAAAATGAAGAAGAGGAAAAATAAAAGAAAACCTCCCACAAATGTAGGGAGTGCTCTATTAAAGAAGAACCTTCAGCAAATAGGAAACTTGCTAAAATTTACTTTCCTTTATACCTTCTTCTTAAAAAGGTGGGCCACAGAACTTAATCACCTGGCTTGTCCCTCAACCACTGCAAACTTCTTAAACACCCCATTGGATGCTGAAGAAAGAAATTAAACCTTGGGGAAACGGATAGTTTGAGCCGGGTTTTACTTTGACTAAGAAGCCACAGTACTCAGCACAGCTCAGGACAAGTAGCGTCCCCACCCTCCACTCTCCGAACCTTCGAGGAAATGATGAGGCTGCCATCAAGCAAGACACAAAGGCCTCGGCTCTGACCCATCAATCTGTGGCCCAGGAGACAAGCTACTTCTGTTCCAGTACTGGAAACCCTGATTCCAGGTCACAGCAGCAGTCCCTGGTCTAGTAATTTGACTAGCTTTGGGTACAAAGGCATTGATGTATCAAATTTGAATGGATCTAGTCAACTTTATCCAAATGAACTACTTGGAGAGAGTTATCCTGTCTTTCCTGGGAGACTCCATGAATATCCAGCTCATAAGATGTTGCATGAGCTTGCCTTGCTAAATGACACAGATGCAGCAGTCAGAGAACTGGCTAAGTGGGAACCTTTTCCCTCAGGAAATCTTCAAAGTCCATCCTTAATTCAGCCAAGAGTGCCACACAATGGCAGAGATGACGATTATTTCTGTTAAAGGAAGCCTTGCCAGAAAGGTAACTGATAAAATTGGCTGTTAAAAAAAAAAACTCCCATAACATGATTTTAAAGCTACAGTTCAAGCCAATATTCAACATCATTATGAATGTGAAATATTAGAGGAATCCTGAAGAAAGCAAGGATGTACACTAGTGCCACCTTTAACATTCTTTCTGTTTTTGTTTGTTTTTGGCCATGCCACATGGCACTTGGGATCTTAGTTCCTACACCGGGGTAGAACCCGCACCCCCTGTGTGCAAGCATGGAGTCTTACCCAGTGGACCACCAGGGAAGTCCCCTCCCTGCTTTTTTAAATTTAACATTATTTTTGGAAGTTCCAGTTAACTGAAGTAAGACAAGAAAAAGAGGTTTGAAAAGAGAGAGAGACAATTACTATCTGCAGACAATATGACTGCCTAACTGGGAATGATCTAAGATAATAAACTAGAAAAGTATCAGAATAAGAGTTTAGTAATGTTAGTATGCAATAAATAAAAATCAGGCGCATCGATTAGAAATTCGGGGCAGGGGTTCACAATACAGACAACAGTCTTAGGAATAAATTTAAGAAAAAACACATAGGATGTTATAAACAAAACTACTGTATTTGTATTATAAACATTTCATATGTGAGCATATGTGTGTGTGTGTGTGTGTGTGTGTGTGTGTGTGTGTGTGTGTGTGTGTATACACATACACATACTTCACTGAGAACCTGAATAGAGATATACAATATTTCTACAAGAAAGTCTTCTGCCTTACTCCTCAAATTATTTCCATCAAAATCACAATATATTTAATTCCATTTGTTCACTTCAAGTTGAGGGGGTTAGCACAGAAACCTGAAAAAAAGATTTTAAGTTCTTGGTCCAGGCTTTGGCTTCAAGCATCAGTTATAACCTGTAAGAGAGGCCGTAGGTCCATGTAACTTTTTGCCAGCACATTTCCTGCAACCTCAATCTTTCCCGCCAGCTTCCTGGCTTTAAGTGAGAACCCCAACCCACTACTTCTGACACAAAACTGAACATTCCATTTGTATTCCACTGCTCTTCCTAGCATCTTCATCCTTCAGCGTCCTTTGTTCCTGCCTCGTATCTACCCAGAAAATCTTCAACCTGATTCTGGGTTAGAAGGAATCCTGGTCAGTATGTAAGTATTCAGGCTCAGGAGTCAGCCCACCTAGATTTAAATTCTGACTGTACAGCCTACTTCCTGTGTAATCTGAGGCAAATTAATTAATTATTCCATGTCTCAGTTGCCACATCTGTAAGAATAATAATACCTAGCTTAGAGTTGTACTGAAGGTTAAATAAGCTAATGCATATAAAATCTTGGCACAAGAATTGACACAATAAGCATGAAAAATATTAGCTCCTACAGATGGGCTGCTGAGCACTGTGACAAAACCACCTAAACAACGCTATGTACTAATGTACGTCCTCCCATTTAAGCACCATCCTGTTGCAAGTCTCCAGTCAGCACCCTTTTCTGTTCTACAACCACCCCTCTTTTGCCTGCCACTTTTAAATCTGAGTATTCCTCAGAGGACCTACCTACAGGGTGTCTTCAGAGACTTCACTGTACACTCTAAGCAATTTCCCCACAATGTTCTCAAGTCCTGCTTCCATAAAATGATCATTATCAGATCCAGATCCAACCTCCCTCCTGAACTTCAGGTGCAGAAGCATCCAACCGCCTGCCTTTGGCCCCTCCCTCAAGGTCCTACATGCACTTCAAACTCAGCCCCGTTCCTCACACCTTTTCTTCCTCACGTATTTTCAGTGTCACTTAATGGAAGCATCATCCACCAAGTAAAGCAATCTCTTACTTCTCCCGCCTCCTCACAGCCTATCAGTTACTAAGGATTACTGGTTCCTCAGGCTTCCCAAGTGGCACTAGTGGAAAAGAACCCACCTGCCAAAGCAAGAGACATAGAGTCTCAAGTTCAGTCTCTGGGTCAGGGAGATCGCTTGGAGGAGGGCATGACAACTCCAGTTTTCTTGCCTGGAGAATCCCCAGGGACAGAGGAGCCTGGTGGGCTACAGTCCACGGTGTCACAAAGAGTCAGACACCACTGAAGTGACTTAACACTCAGCACACACTGGTTCTGCATTTTAAACACTTCTGTCTCCCTCTCCTCAGGACCACCACCTCTGCCTCAGTTCAGAATGCCACCATCTTCCTAGCTGGTTGTCAGTTTCCCAGGTCTCTGCCCTCAGAGTACCACAAGCTGAGGGGCTCAAACAATAGAAAATCTTCAAGGCTCTAAGCCAGAGGTCAAGGTGTCCACAGGGTTGGCTTCTTCTGAAAACTGTAAGGGAAGGGTCTATCCCAGTCCCCTCTCTCTGGCGTGTGGATGGCCTGTGTCCCTTCACATCATTTCCCTTCTGTGTGTTTATCTCTGTGCCTAGATTTCCCAGTTAATAAGGGCGCCAGGCATGTTGGGTTTGGGCTCACTCTCTTAACTAACTACATTGCAATGGTCCCATTTCAAAATAAGAGCACATTTGGGGCAAGTTACTTAAATATTCAGTCTTGGCTGCCTCATCACATGTATATGTGATTTGCAACATGAGATTAACAATATACTATATTTACTGTCAAAATTAAATAGGATTCCTATTCAAGAAAACAAAACTTCCCCCCATGCCTGGAACCTAGTAAATGATAAATTAAAAATTAGTTGACATCACAATGATGCCAATGATGGTGTTTATGAATAATGTTACACCTATAATTCAAATATTTTCTGAATGACAACTGTAAGTCCAGCAATATTTTATGCCCTTGGGGGACGTTCGTGAAGATAATTATATATACATACATAGGTGGCTGGTGATGGACAGGGAGGCCTGGCGTGCTGCGATTCATGGGGTCACAAAGAGTCAGACACAACTGAGCGACTGAACTGAACTGAACATAGGTGGCTCAGATGGTGAAGAATCCATCTGCAATGCAGGAGACCCAGGTTCAATTGTTGGGCCAGGAAGATCCTCTGGAGAAGGAAATGGCAACCCACTCCAGTATTCTTGCCCAGAGAATTCTATGGACAGAGGAGCCTGGAGGGCTACAGTCCATGGGGTCACAAACAGTCAG